>NC_091944.1:31981012-32136012 GCF_041260155.1 Ptychodera flava | reverse complement strand
GCTATACTGTTATGTACTCACACAAATTCTAGATTCCATGCAAAGAAGGCTGCTGTTGCGATGTCAATATTTTGTTGTTGCTCACTTGTCAATAATTTTCCAGGAAGAGAAACGTTTATATTCAGTTGACTTTTACCATCTGTAGAAAGTGACACAAGTGTCTTCAACAGCTGTGCTACTTGGCTACTTTGGCATCTCCTGAACTGCTGTATTGGAGCAAGACTTTATCCAAAGATTGACCAGGCTCTAAAATTGGGGCTCGACGAGTAATGTTCAGGAGAGTTTCAAGAGCGTAAAGGACTGTCTCGGAGTACAGCTGCAATACATTAAAGCACACATCTTTCAGTAAAATATCCCTAAGTACGTACGTACGTGTGTACGTACGTATGTATATATGTATGTATCTATGTGTGAAGTGTCAGATGTTTAGTCTAATTATGTAAAACAAGTTATTGATCGAATAATCTATTCTGTTACGGCCTTTCAATTTGTGTGAATGTATAACTATAAAAATAAATCTGTGAAAAGTGAGACGAGAACTATGCTTACCAGAGTTTTATCGTGAACGGACAGAACATATGCATTGTTAAGTAAGTCGACAGTTGCAAGAGCAAACCCAGCGGTGAGCATATGAGATGTGAACATTCTGCCTTCTTCATCATTTGACGTTAGCTCTGAGGAAACCGTGTATGTCAGTTTCAGTACTTCCCATTCATTGTTGGTTAAAGGCTGTTTGGAGACATCTTTTACTTTCGTGGCAAGAATGTCGGCGATGTTGTCTTTCAAAAGGCCATTGCAAAATTCCTTTGATGTTTTAAAAAATTATTGATCTGATTAAGGAGTGTTTCAAGAGTTGGTGTAATTTCAGAAACATGCGTTTTCCTAAGTTTTTCAATCACTTCATCGTACGCTTCTTTGCATTGTTGTCAAATCCGGTTTCTTCAGTGACATTCTCCTTTGGATAAAACCCTCCAAGAAAGGTTCTCAGGTGATCAGCATTGCCAGATTTATCACCTAACAATCTGAGTAGTTCCTCTTTCGGAATAGAATGACGGTTGTCAATAATCCCACCTGTGTCACAAGAAGGAAAGAGAACTTGTGATTAATGTATAAGCGACAAACCTGTCAGGGAATGTGTGCATATTTAATGACTTGCTAAACTCTGTAACTCTTAACTTTTACCTTATTGTTGTAGCAATGTTCAATGATCGACATCGCAACAATTACAACGATGATTGTGTACCAGATGCAACCCTCTCAAACTTGTTTGTGACATAAACACTTTCAACAAACTACAGTGATACTTTAAAGAGGCACTCCCACTTGGTAACATTTTTAAAAAACATTTTTAATGCCAACGGTTGATATTTGACGTGGCGACTGGGCGCGGATCGCGAGATATCGATAAAAACATGTCATTTCCCGAGCGTATTTTTCACATCCCGAAGTTTTACGATCGTTTCTGATTGTGACCCGAAATCCCCCGAAGGTTTGTTGTGCTGATTGACGATATTCTAGGAGTCCATAATAAGTTCGAACGACGCAATTTTACCTCCCACTGCGAAGACTTTATATACAGCATTATGCCTTCACTTCAGGTAAGTTCTTTTTAAATTTCTCCTTAGTTTTTGTATTAAAATTATGATGACGATCATGTAAATAGTCACTACGGGCAGAAGACCGTTGGCACAATAAATGTCGTGGTATCAACATACGCTGTGTGGTTTTGTGATGTAACTAACCGCATTGTTCTAAAGCGATCAATTATGCAGTGGTAAAGTTTCATGGTGCTCGCTGATATACTTCATGGCTGGGCAGAAATGGCATGCTGCCTTCAACGTCAACGCGTTCGACCAGTCAAAGGGCTCTTGGTTCAGTGTGATGTCAAATTTTCATCGCACTTGCGGCTACTTTACAGAACTCGTCCTCCAGGCATCACATAACGAGCAAGTCCTTATAATGTACTGGAGACAAGTTTCATGATTATAAGTGCAAGGCGAAATCTGACGTGATGCCAAATTCGTAGCATGGCGGATTTTAACTTCCACTTTGTATCAGCCTCGTTGCTGTGCCGGGACTGTCACTCTGCCGAATTCCATTCGATGATGTCTTCATTCAAGGTTTTAAGAAACAGGAAGTTCCAAATTTCAAAAAAAAACCCCATTTCTTGTACACTGGATCGTCACTAAAGCAATATGAAATCGATACCGCGAACTGTGCCATCACAACGTGCTTTACAAAGCTGCAAATCGGTATTGCTACGAAATTGCCAAATATTAATGTAGTTTGCAGCTCTATTTACTTCAGTATCCTAACCCCTTCACAGCACTCAATAATACATATTCTCAGAATTATATTATTTTCATTAAACTTAAAATACAAAAAGGCAATGCCTTCTATGTATTAACATAACCAACATGGCTCTGAAGTACAAAAAAATTCATATAAGCTGTGGTTCTTTTTCCTCTCACTTAATAACATTTTGCAGTTATCAATTCCTTAATTGAAGCTACTACGATCAACAGGAACTGCCTCTTGTCTACTGCACCGTTGCGTACGTAAAAATGCCAATTTTTAATCGTAAACTGCTGTTCCCTTTTCAACATGTCCTTCAAACATAAATTGAGCCATTGAAACACTTTCTTATCAATGACGCAAAAATTCCACAGCTACAGCCGGGAGTTTCGATAACTTCGAATATTCAGAAATAATTTACCAACCTATGTTGCCTTCAGCCTCGAAACCATGCCTTTGATCGAAACTTTCTCTTCCACTGTCATTGGTCTTTCTAAATGTGTACGAGACAGATCGTTTTGTCTCATCTGAGAGAGAGAGAGAGAGAGAGAGAGAGAGAGGAGAGAGAGGAGAGAGAGAGAGAGAGAGAGAGAGAGAGAGAAATAAAAGAACTTGTGAAATTGGCTAGACACTGTAACTGATGGGTGACACTCGTGTAAGACACAATTACATTTTTAGGTACTATTATCTCTCATGACTAATGTTAAGAGTGCGTGCGCGACAATTATCTTATTGTCCCTTCCAAAAAATGAATTCACTGCAAGAAAACTGAACTCGTACCCCATTAAAGATCCATTAGCTGTAACTTATGGTCATTTTTTTATTTTCTTTGTTCTGTGTATCATCTGCAGTTTCCGGTTTGAATCCCTGAACCATGGAGAAATTAATAATACTTAGCTCATAAATATACCCTATATGAGTATAATCTGCATTGTGATTGTTTAAATTTTGTATTCAGGTCCGGACTAGAATACATTTATCAACAATAACAATAGTCATTTTACATATACAGGCTGTGTTGGCAAGCAGGACAACGGGCATTGGTCATGATGATCGGATTATAATAAAATTCTGAAGTTGATACATTGAAACAGACTAGTGAAAAATCAGTCAAAAATACAGCTAATGTCCCTTTAAAGTATATATTTTCTAAAAACCTAGGTATTGGCAAATTTGTGGTTTGTATTTTTAATTTTTGTTTACCTAATGGCCATGTGAGAATTTATTTGCATAATCTCTCAAAAACCGAATTTTCCAACCCATGTACAAACGTTGCTGTGTTTCCGGTCGAAAATAGCACTAACGTTTTATAGCATAATGGACTCGAAAAGCGTTGTCTCAGATTTCTTCTATCCGCACTAGTTTTCATGAACTTTTAAATGTGTTAGAAAAGGGATCAACCACCTGCCGAAAAATTGTCATTGCCAGCCATAGTATACTATCTAGAGCGTAAAAACAAAATATCCAAGAGATAGTAGATCGACAAAGCAGCTTTTCATTACGCACATCTATAATTTCAATTGGGTGTCATCATGTTACTCGAAATGACCGGTTAGTCAACATTAAAGCAAACATTAAAGCAAAACGTGCCTGAATTTCTTGTTCTCTTCGTAAGATAAATTTATTTTCGTTTGCGACCTTGCAAGTCCGACCAAACAAATTAAATATCCTACGGAGTTTCCATACTATTGTGCCGTTTTTCACAGTGACGAACATTGATGTTGATTTGTTTCCTTTTTGCACTGTTGGATGTTGCAGTGACATATACCTTCAGTCTTATTGAGGTAATAGTTCTACCAGACACATTTAATTTGTTTGGGTAGCTTCATCCAAAGAAGTTGTTATATTTATCAATGAGATGTAGAGTAAGAAAAAATAATTTAAATTTTGTGATGTTTACAAGGTGAGGCATCAGTATTTTCTTTTGACCTCTTCAGATGCTTACTTTAATCCGGTCAGTATCTGAAAGCATTTCTTACTGTAAAAAGTTAAATATTTACAATGGAAATATTAGTGCAGACAGAAGGCATCTACGGTGCGTCTTTCATTCTCACATTTGCATCCATCCATTACTTGTCACTTAACTTAGCGTATGTAATATTATCGATTTGATGAATGAGACTTCAGAATTTGTTTCTTTTTCAAGCTGCAAATGCAGAGAAGTAGATCCATTCCGAGTAACCTGGGTATCGATATATTTTGTTGTGAATGGATAAAAATGGAATTTCTACCTACTCACACGAATTCAGATATAGACGAACGTAAAGTAATTGCCATGTAGATCTGTTGCTACAATCAATTCTAAATGTCTAGGGTGTATTCACAATCAACAACGCCGGCTGAATGTCTGACCTATATAATGGATCCGCTTTTAGGCCACCGGTCACATTACTTAAAATTCCTTCACAGGCGACATCGTTGATGTAGTCATCAGGTGACTTAGTACGGCAACTGATTCAAACTTATTGTGTGTTGTTTGAACACGAATACTCATGTGAACTTTGAGGGATGCCTGATTTGACACGTTCTATAAGAGCCATAGGTCAACCTTATCAACTGTAACACGGCAAACCGATAAGGGGAGACATGAAAACTTATTTCACAGTCCCTATGATAGTTATCACTTCACATTATCAAAGCTCTCTAACCTAATATGTATGACATTCAGTTTACTTTTCTATAAAAGATTGCCAATTCGTTAACTATCAAAAATCAATGATATTTTCACTAGTTCGCAAGCAGCAACCCTGAGCCTTTGTTTGCATGCATTTGCGAAGTCAGAGAGTTGTGCATTCATTCTCGATGTTGGCATGCAGTTGGAAGCAGTGGCCGACTGGTTTTGTGTGAGGCCTAGTAGCTAGGCGATGTTGCCGTGAGTGTGTGGGGGTTCGAATCCCGTTTGGGTTATAGTAAAATTTATATTCTAGCAAATCAGAAGGAAGCTGGGCCATGGGTAGGTTTCTGTTCCGAGATTTTTAGTGAAATCTATGATCTTTTAATATTTAGATGATTAATAAAATGTAGCCTAGTAAATTTTTCTAACCGGTAGTTCGGGTACCTTTTGCCCTACTGGAAATGAAAGTTTACTTCAAATAATATGTCTCGCAACATAAATTAATGTTCAAAGACAGTTAAAATTCGTCGAAATAGGATCTTGTGCAATCCGCAATGTCACAATTGAGGCAAACGCAAGTCTTGCCATCAACAATTACTCACCTAGCTTGGTCATGATTACTATATTTTCTGTACAAACGGAAATATTTTTCACTACCACGCTTCCATATGGGAATGTATCATAACGTTTGACAGCATATGCTGGGATGGTGTAGAGTGAGCCTGGAAAAAATACATAACAAATTCTGTAATCCTGATGATATGAGAAAACATATTCAAATAAACTAAATCGGTACTGTAGGATACATCAAAGCCCATTTATCTCTAAAACCTAGTATGGATACCATAATTATTTACATGCATTTTAAATCCGCGATATCCTTTTGCAGAGAACTCAAGGTAAAATACGCCGCAAAATGGGATTTTTTATCATTAATCTGAATTTTTGTCCGAAGGTCTATAATGATCGAATTTTCATTTTGATTTCCACTAGTCGTAAGACATCTCGGGCCTTTACGTCTTTTGTTTAATCCTATTGGTGCCTGCCAGTGATTAATTGATTAACTGTCTCGCTCGGTAAATCTGTTCTTCTCTTTACTATGTGGTGTAAGAGCAGTTTTCATTTTAAGGGAGCTCAGCAAGATAGAGTGGAAGCCGATACTAGGTTTGAAAACAAGTGGCAAAATAATTAGTGACAACTTCGCTTTACCCTTTATTAGTAAACTGCAAATAGTTTATATGCATGTATGCCATATTTTGACATTTAAACGCCGCGAATTTCAATTCTATAATTCGATTCTTCGAAAGATATGACAAAAAGTAATTCTCTCAATTTTACTATCTGTTGCGCATTGCCGTCGTTAACTGCCATATAGCTACAAGAAAATCGACAGTACTTCGTTTTTGTAAAAACGTTAATAGCTTAAATAAACTGAAAATATAGCTCGATGCAATTTTTTGCCGTATAATACTAAAATGACAAACAATAGTGGTTAAATGTAGGTCCGATAATGAAGTGTGTACTCATAAATGTAAAAATACGGTCAAGGACAGTGTGCTCACATTCAGTTTGAAGTAGTAAATTCAAGACATATTTAAACCAGAAAAACAAGAATGACAAAAGCAAATAAGGTCTGCAACTTAGGTACTGGAGGTCATCTTTAGGAACATGCATATCAACTTCTATAGCAATGGGACAAGCAGATCCTACATACATAAAGCAAATGTCAACAAATAAATAGCCAAAGAACCTTGACAAAAAGAAAAGGTGGGAGAGTGGGCAAAAATAAAGAATGAGAAAAAATGTAGAAGGGATCTGGTAAAAAGTAATGCTACCTCATCAATCTTCTAGCCCCTACCCCCTCCTAAATATCAAATGTTCCACCCCTTACATAAGACCAGCTGGCAGGAAATGTATTTAAAACCTTGGGGATGTTTTAATTAATGCTATGAGTGCTATCATTCGAATGTAAACAACACTTAAATCAGTTACAGCACAGACAAACATAACAGATTCGCAACGGGTATTGCTTAAGGCGTGAAGCGGTTACGTAACCCATCCATGTTCGCCTCGCCTCAGGTTGCTCTCGCCTCTCTTTTCCGAAGAGTGCTGACCATGCATCCTTCGGTAATTTTCGGACTTTCGCCAATTGTTAAGCGAAAGTATGTTCGGCAAAGTTTGTGTTGTTGTTGTCGTGTGGTGCTGAGCGGAATTGACGTGCTGGCGAAAACGGGAGTGTTTTGAGCTTCAGGAAAGTGAGTTTTACCATTTTAAAAATTCCTCTCATATTTTTATGAATATATAATGAGTGTGTTTGAACCAAATTTGAAAGTCTTTTATCGATACTGTCTGGTTTTACTCAATGGTTTACGGTCAGTCATACCGTCTTTTAAACGTGCGTCAAGGAAGGACATGTTTATGAAACTGCTGGCGTGTTATGTTTTGATTGGCGTGAAGCAGTGTTTCTGGCCTGAGAGCTCACAAAGTAACTATGGTTGCTACGCGACTGGCAGTACGATGCCATCTCGTCGTATTTTTCGCATAATCTCGTGTAATTATCAACCACAAACAAAGCCTCCAAAAAGTTTAACACCTTTGAAGCTCATTTAATATGAAAAGCCAAAAGTCTACAGAGACGACCATGGAACAAAAGGCATGCAGCGTTTCCAGTCTGTATATACTATTTGTCTATGGTTACAGATAGTGAAATGACTTCCACTATGGGGGGATTACGACATCTGGAAATATCTGGATCAACATTTCTCCTCAGTTCTTGTGTGTCTTACATGCAAAAATTACAAAAATTGGTTCGCAATGAAAAAATTTACCTCAACTTTGTTTTCTGGATCAACTTTTACTACAAATTGATATTGAATATGACAAAATTATGTTCACAGCCTTTGAAACTCTCTCACAACATATCCTGGGTTGGTGTAGGTCATTTAAGGTCACAAACTGAGAAAATTACCTAAAATATAAAAATTTGGGGGTTTCCCAACACTATGAGAAGAAAATTTATCTAATAACATCCCTCGGGACTTTTGTACCAAAATTACAAAGCTATAAGTCAAGTAATTTTGAGAACAAGTTTTCTTGACCAACAATGACAAAATTGTCTTAAAAATATCTAACTATTGTCATCCCTGGACATCTGTACACCAAATATAAAAGCTGTCTGTCCAGGGGCTTTAAAAAGAAAATATTTTGAAGATTTTTTGACCAAAAATGACAAAAATTGCCCCAAAACAGCAATATTTCCAATTTTGTCGTAATTTCAACCAATCAGAAGGGTAACACCCTTGCAAACATCCAATCCAAATTTGAGAGCAATTGGGCTAGCGGTTTCAGAAAAGAATAAATTTTACTTAAAATGAGAAAAATAACAAAAAAATTCAGCAAAAATACAAAATTCGCGATATCTTCACAATATTCATAAAACTGATTTTGATCAACCTGAGGAACCTGTATACCAAATATCAAAGCTATCAGATTAGTAGTTTTTGAATAAAAAAATTTTGACCAAAGATTCGGAAAAATTGCCCCAAAATTACAAATATGAAAATTTCAATTCAATTTGTTTAACCTTGACTGAGGTCATCCTGAGGAACATGTATACCAACTTTCAAAGCAATCAGATGAGTGGTTTCCGAGAAAAACATTTTTTGACGAAAAACTGAAAAATTACCCAAAAATAGAAACATGCAAATTTCATCCAAAATTTTATAGACCTAATTTAGAATACCTTAAGGAACCTGCTCATCAAGTTTCAACCCAATCAAACCAACGGTTACAGAGTTTTAGCAATTTGCAGTGTTTTTCCTTTTACCCCTAATTTGCATATTTTGACACTGACAAGTTCATTTGAACAAATTCACATCTCCATCCCTAGGTGCACCTGTACACCAAATACCGTTGAAGACAGTAGGTGCTGCGGTTTAGGTGTTTTTGATGTGGACGGACATACATACATACATATGTCTATACATACATACAGACATGCAAATCGGATGCAAATGAACTGATTCAGCTTATACGATAACCTCACATTGGTATACCAAATGTGAGCTAAAAATTGAATTGTTCAGACCTGTAATTACGACGTTCGGCGAAGTGACCGGTGTTTTAGAGCCTATGGAGTAGTTTTAAAAGGAGCTTTAACTTTGCTGCATTTGTTAACTAAGAGGACGGCTACTTTCATTTTGGAATTACAGTTCCTTTAGTCTTTTCCTATAATTGACGTGTTTCAAAGCCAAGATACATTCCACAGTAGTCCAGTGACATTTTATCAGCACCATTTTCCTACACTAGATCGTGATTGACAAGAACTTTTTGATATAGAGCAGAAGTCCGACTGGCCTTACTACTCCTAGTTCCTATGCATTGTCTCTAACGTTGGAAAGACTGAATACATCCATTAAAGTACTTAAATATTTGATACGGGCGGTTTTGTATAAGCGAACGAACAGTAATAGCGTTCAAGCTTAAGTTAAAGTGGTATATAGAAGCATTCGCAATATCGAATTTCGTTTTATTTATAAGCGTACCTATGATAGTATCATGTCTATGAACATCAAAGACTGAAGAATGGCATGCGACATATATTTTAAGAAATATATTGCAGAACCAGAAATTCGAATTAATGACCCAAATGATGGAGGCGTTTGAGTTGGGCGGAGTTACAAATTAATTCTGAGATCACCAACACTGTGAGTTGACGGTCACTAAGGAGTTCTGCACATGCGTAGAAGTAATAACAATCGCTATACCACGTAAGCAGATTGATCAAATATTAACCACTGGCAGTGCTTAAATAAAGAATATCTACACGGAAATCTGTGAATTCAGAATTGTTAAAATTAAAGAATTCAAAGTCCAAACTTGTGATTAAGGAGTTAGTTAAGGGAATGTTTACGAGGCATACATTTTCTGAAAAGAGTTTCTTTTTACTATTCTTACATATTTTTAAAATTTGAGTGTGATTAAATGTACTTTTATTTTGCCATTTCGGTTAACTGCTAAAGTCCTTTCCTATAATTGAATAAACTATTCCATTTACATTTCCATTTGTTGTCACGTCTGATGAAACGTTGCCAATTGTTTCTCCTTTGTTGTGTAATGTAGTTTCTCACTATTCCTCAAAAATCATGTCGAACGTGCTTTTTCAATCTGTCTTTGCAGCATGTGTGGATTTATTTATATGTTATAGACTGTAAAATGGAGCATAAAATGTGTCAATATGCTTATGTAATATTTTCGTCTATAAGCGGCTTGTTAACACGGCCACCAGTAGAAGTGGAACCGACAAAGTACTCTGAAAAGCCCCAGACTGTTTCTGGGCTTTCCCAAAGATGGGCGTAGTTCCGGCTAGCAAGTATTGCTTTCTTAAGTTATAGTTAACAGACATTGCAGTGCTATATTAAATTCTGGCTATATGAAAGCTTGGGAAATTATTTTTTTAAATACAGCACGCTATTTTACGTATTTTGCTCTACTGTCTATCTCTATTCAACCAAGAGAGAAATGTTAAAGTCATACATACATGCATATGTGCGTGACGAAACGATGTGGGAAGAGCAGGGGACGTAGATGACGCATTACGGCCATATGCTTTTGTTGATAGGACAGGACGTAGCGGTAACTATAATGGTAAAACGAAAGTAACCGCATTCTAAAGCTTCGTCTTCAAATGGCGTATGGGTCTTGAAAGGGACAATTACCGTTCTCACGATATCTCCTAAATCACAACTTTACAATTCTAATTAATATTATTCGTCTAAAACGTTTCACCTAAGCTAAGAATTCGAAAGTTTAATAATTTTTATTCTCAACGTGCGATTTAGGAGCTAGGGGAATGGTATTAGTCGCTTTACAGCTTGAACGTCATTTTAAAGCCAAAATTATGTATATTACTCTTTTTGAATCAGATTGCGGCTACTTTCGTTTTGGTATATCGGCTACTGTTACAGTCCTGTCCTACAATTTGAAATCAAAATGGCCGTTCTGTTCCGACCTTGTGCACTTCCCACAGTTGTTCGTTGTCCCAGTGACTCGAACATTACACGAAAATGTTTTTCATCTACGCCAGTTTCTTTTTATCGCGATTGAAAGTGAATTTCTGAATAAAAATTGGTCGATAGCGACAATTACATCAAGTTCAAATACATTATCAACCAGCTTTAACAGATTATGCGACTTCTTCCATGTCGCTCTACAGTGTGGCGTGATTGCACAGTTGAAATAAAGTAGCAGCAATGGCGCGTTAATGCCATCGATATATTTTGCAAATTTCAAAGGATGATGCACTGACATTACGGTACCTCAGTTTTCATTTGTCAGCTTACCTGTGATAGTATCTTGACAATGAACATCAGAGGCAGAAGGTTATCAACATATCCAATGTAATGTCTGACAGGGCATTGCAAGACAATACGACATCATGAGTCAATAAGTTTAGCGTTTAGGTGACGTGGCCTGGCGGATTGAAATCGTAAATCATTAACTCTGAGTTAACTATTGCAATCGAGTTCTGCTCACGCATCACAGCTGTGCCAGTCTCGGCGTTGTACGTTTCAAAATCACGATTTGTTGCGTGGGTCGGAGGCGAAGGCAATGCTGTATTTGTCTTTTTCATGAGCTAGGGAAAAATCATATACGCGATAGAGAGGGAACCCAATTTTACGAATACGCGTGCGTCGTCTTTTTCCTTCTATTCAAGACAATTTTCGGAAATGTAAGTTGCTCAAATACGCAGACTTTGATTTTCTCTGCCATTCTTACTAATCGCTTCATGAAGCCATTGCGTAGAATAAATAGTATAGATCCATTCTGTGAAGCTCACCCCAGTAACACACTTGCCCGAATGGGTTATTTGCCTAAGGAAACTATTTTATCAGAATGCCTTTTGCTATAGCTGTGACACAGAAATACGGCACAATTAGGTAAGATCAGCGGTCAGTCATTAAAAATATAAATAGGAAAATTTAGGTTAGGCTGTTCGATAGTCATTTAGATAAGCTGCTGGTGTGTTTGTGAAAAACACACCATATACACGTAAACTAGTGAGAAAGGAATGATAAGTAAATACAAATGCCACCACGCTCATAGATCACATATGTTGTGCCTATTGTGCTCCAATAGGTAATGAATGTAATACTTCACGTTACTATGCTCACCATCATGCAGATAGAATATCTCTATTAAAGGGAATGTCCCGATTTTACTTCCAGGGAGGCGGGGCGTAGGATTTTCCATTTTCAGTGTGTTTTTTTCTATGGGCCAGGAGGATCCATGGCAAAATTTATGACCTAAGAATTCTTATTTCTTTCCATACCCTCATAGAAACAGCGTTCACATAGTCTTGCACACACTCTTTATCTTATAATTTCTTTCAAACTAATCTTGCATCTTCCCACGATCTTGCCACATGTGACTCATTAAACTCATTTTTCAGTCTAGGTATACACTGTATACCAATTCGTTAGCGTAGATGGCAACGCTAATGACCAGGAAGGAAGACTGGTAAAATTTTGATGGGACAAGAGGAATTTTGCCGCCTGAGGGACCGTATATGTGTCCAGTGGATCAAATTGGTAATTTCTTAGCTTACAATGGTCCGGCATTTTAGCTCTGCGGGTAAGAGCTACACATCCAACACGATGAAAGAAGCCGGCTCAGTCCGAGAACTGCAATTATTGCAGCTAGCCCCGTGTCCTTCTGTTGCTCCGGTGAAGTTTTAGAGCAAGTATTGGACTAGGTTTCCCAGCTTGATAAATAAATTTTGCTGACCGTTGGTCTTCTACCATCTCAGAATTTTGGTTACACTGTAGTTCAGGCAATAATCTGAAGGTTGTGAAAGGCAAATGGCAGACAGTGACAGACAGTCTAGACGATCATCGTGATACTGATGGTTCAAAAGGTGTTTGATGACATAGGCAGTTGGGATTTTTTCTTTTCTCTTCATTTACTTATAGTGCCGCATACCATTTGCAAATTAACGTATCATGACATTACGGAACAGTTACTGTTCGACTGAGAAACCAAAAACAGATTTCTCGAAATATTACTGAATACTGATCAACTAAACCGTGCAGGCCGTAACTTATCTTGTCTCGATGCAATCGTTCCGTAACGAGAGATACAAAAATTACCGAGTTGTCAAAGCTTGTATGGAACTTAAGAAGCAAGGACCATGTCTTTGACATTTCGTGGTCAATCATTGACAAAGCATCGAGCTACTCTAGCATAAGCAAGCGATGTAATCTTTGTATATCAGAAAAGCTGCACATTATCAATGCTGACAAATCTACACTGTTAAACAAACGCTCTGAGTTGGTATCAAAATGTCGCAACCTAAACAAATATTATTTATCCCAATCATATATGTAATAGTGTCAAGCTAGTAATCCTTTCACTTCTTATGAGAATTGCAGGATGCATGAAAATTAAGTAACATATTTCATTACTTTGTACTTAAAGTAATTTGTTTATTTATAACGCTCTGCTTTGCATCAAGCACTGTAATTTCCAACGAGGACATATGTATATTTCGATATATATATATATATATATATATATATATATATATATATATATATATATATACAATATTCAACTAGATTTAGTACTGTAAGACACAAGGGTAATACTTAATTAAAAAAAAACATTTCTGTGTCCACGGAACAAAGTGTCAATCTCTCTATGCAAATGCATCAACAACAAAATGTCTATATTCATGAGTTTGACGTTATTTTTGCTTGACCTTGTGTTTACTACTTGCCAATAGCAGCCATTTACGTTCATCAACGTCATTTATTTGTATTTTCAATACTCTATCGTGCTTTGTGACACTGTAGAGTTCACATTCTGTCTACTGGACTGTAGCCTGCACAAAATTTTAAGACACACCTAATTACCATGTTTGGCAGTTGGGTGCGTATATAGTCGGTATGGTTGAGTACAATATGTCCCTTAAACATAAATATTATGTCGCCATGACTTCAGAGAATATGACACTGAAATGTTAAGTTGGTCCGATCACCTTACGATATAAGTTCTATAGTTACCCTTCAGTCAATGCATATACCTGGTGTAAACCATAAAACAGTACAAATAAAAGCACATTTATGTAAGTGGTCATCAACACACAATTGTTTGTTATCCTGTATGTCCAAACCAAATATTTAAAAGGCAAGAGTTTACGAAAAGCCTGCAAATTGCATTAAGAACAATAGTCTATGTATGTTTTGTATTAAAGGGGAAGTTCACCAAGGATGATTTTTACATATGTGGTAGCTCTGTGGTCATTTACCCAGGAAAAACTATTTTCACCATTTATAACTCGCAAGATTTTTTACAAAAAACGATAAAAATAGTACAGGAAGTTGCCCATGTAATTTGAATCATGGGAAAAAAGCTCCAAGCTTGGAGCTTGCATAATGTGATATGGAAGGGACCATCTCCGGACGGGTATGGCCCCAACATTGTCCACTCACAGTAACACAGTAGTAAACAGCAACACAAAATCTGACAGTGGACAGTTTATTATAAGTGAATCATCGTTTATGCAAGGATACTCAGTATAAACAAAAGTTATGTAAATACGCACAGCCTGGTTTAAGCATGGGTGAGTGGACGATGCCATACCCATGGGAAAATGGTCCCTTCCATATCACATTATGCAAGCTCCAAGCTTGGCGCTTTTTCCCATGATTCAAATTACATGGTCAACTTCCTGTACTATTTCTATCGGTTTTTGTAAAAAATCTTGCGAGTTATAAATGGCGAAAATAGCTTTTCCGGGGTAAGTGACTACAAAGCTAGCACATATGTAAAAATCATCCTTGGTGAATTTCCCTTTAACGAGTCAGGAAAGAATTGTTCTCGCGAGTTTACGTTGAAAGACGGGGATGATGGCATGGAGGATATCCTATATATAAAGACTGAGCTGGTTGGGTTTAAACGTGAGGTCATAAATATGAGTATTTCTCTGAAAATATGTGGATGAGTCATCGAACGCAAGAGTCTAACCTACATAGATAAAAGTTTACATGTGGAAAATCAAATTTTTAAAACAATTTTTCAGTCAAATGATAAGATTGTTCCTTTTAATAGGATTTTGGCACAATTTCGAATGTCACAAGGGTAGCAAACATTTACTGGACTATCACAAATTACTCACCTTTTTTATTTTTTCAACAACACTTGTTGAAACATAAAATTTTCCTTTGATGCGACACCCTCTGTTGATTATGTCATCGAAGGTATTTGTGAATAGTCCGTCTGGAAAAAGAAAAATGGAAACACATTCGTAAATATGAAATTTTGTATTCTTAGGAAGACGAACGGACATACCTTGGCAAGTTTTCGTGAGACAATTGTGTTCGTCGAGTACTTTACTCTGACTTTCTTTAGAAAAGCAAACCACATCTCAGTTATAAGTTTAGTATTCACGATGTCTTTCTTTCAAATCTGTACCGCCGAGGTTTATCAAGTCTTAATTTTCTATCAGTGTCTATAACTATCAAACTTCTATGACCCGTCTTTCATTGAACGTATCGATAGTCTTTCGGCATGGCAACTTATACAATATCAAAGCAGTGTTCATTTGAAGGGTGCTCATGGCAGTAAAGTGACATTTGGTACCAGGCTCAGTAACTGCTAGACAAAATACTCGCCCAATGAGTGTGCGCTGAACTTCGCATGACCTTAGTACATAGATAAATTGTAATATGCATGCATGTTGTACTCAGGTATAACGTGCCTTATAATCCAGTTGTTCGGAGTACCTGATTTTCCCATGTCAAAAAGAAATAAATGCCGTTTTCATTGATGCGTAAAACAGACTACCAAATACATATGTACATGGGGAAATGTCGGCTGGTCAAGAAAAGGTGGTGACTTTTTTCGTGAAGCGGAATTGGGCTGTAAAGGTGTATTTGATGATGCATTTTGGCGATGTGTAAGCGACGTGTAGTATGGCCACCAGCAGCAGTAGAGGAAGCTGAGTGAGAAGAACTGAGTACACACATACGCTCGTAAAGTGAAAGTTGAATAATTCTGATTCTAAACGAGTGATTCTGGAGCTAGGGGATTTGTAATGATTCTTTTCAAGTCCATACGGCATTTTAAGGCGAAGCTTTTGTATATTACTCCATAGAGAAACATAGATAGAGTGGCAACGGGTATTGTTTAAGGCGTGAAGCGGTTACGTAACCCATCCATGTTCGCCTCGCCTCAGTTTGCTCTCGCCTCTCTTTTCCGAAGAGTGCCGACCATGAATCCTTCGGTAATTTTCGGATTTTCGCCAATTGTTAAGCGAAAGTATGTTCGGCAAAGTTTGTGTTGTTGTTGTCGTGTGGTGCTGAGCAGAATTGACGTGCTGGCGAAAACGGGAGTGTTTTGAGCTTCAGGAAAATGAGTTTTACCGTTTTAAAAATTCCTCTCATATTTTTATGAATATATAATGAGTGTGTTGATACAAATTTGAAAGTCTTTTATCGATACTGTCTGGTTTTACTCAATGGTTTACGGTCAGTCATACCGTCTTTTACACGTGCGTCAAGGAAGGACATGTTTATGAAACTGCTGGCGTGTTATGTTTTGATTGGCGTGAAGCAGTGTTTCTGGCCTGAGAGCTCACAAAGTAACTATGGTTGCTACGCGACTGGCAGTACGATGCCATCTCGTCGTATTTTTCGCATAATCTAGTGTAATTATCAACCACAAACAAAGCCTCCAAAAAGTTTAACACCTTTGAAGCTCATTTTAATATGAAAAGCCAATAGTCTACCGAGACGACCATGGAACAAAAGGCATGCAAGTGTTGCCACTCTGTCTATCTTTCTCTGTGATTACTCTTAATTCGGCAAAGTACAACTACTTTCATTTTGGCAGTACTATTACAGTTCTGTCCCCTAGTTGAAAAAACAAAACAAAATGGCGGTACAGTTCAGACCGACTGCACTTTCCACAATATTTCGTAACCCTAGAGATTCTAAAACGAGATTGGAATGTCTTGTATCCACGTCAGTTTCTGATTTTTGATCATGAGTGCCGGTGAACCCCGGAATCAAGACTAGAAGAAAGCAGATCGGCGACGATAATATCTAGTTCAAATACATTGTCCGCCGGCAGACGAATTCTGAAGGCCGCTCTCTTCGTTTCGTCCTACAGGAAGCTGCAGCTATATAGTTGACACGGAACAAAAGATAAAATGGCGGGCGCAAGTTGAAGCCATAGTAATATTTTGCAATACATAAAACGCGACATACGCTGACATTACGGCAACCAATACCCCCTTTCGTTTTCATTCATCATCTTACCTCTGAGAGCATCTTGACAGTGAACATCAAAGGCGGGAAGTTCACAACATATCCCACGAAACGTCTGGCAGGGCCAGACAAATTCGAAATCACCAGCCACTGAGTTAGGCGTTTCAGTTACGTGACCTGATGAATTGGTTCGCAGACCATTATATTAACACTGAATTGACTGTGGAGAAGGAGTGTCCGCACATGCGTAAAAGTGGAAACAGTAATATCATAACATGTTCGAGTATTTGTTGCGCAGGCAAAAGCAATATCACATTCGTCATAGGGAAATATAACTTCAGAAAATACGTGTCGGTTGTTTCCCGTTGTATTTGACTATTCGTGCCTATTCAAATCGTTATTTCTGGGAAATCTGAATAAATAGTGAAGTATGCTATCCTCTTGGATCTCCTCAGTCATGACGTTGAACAGTGTCTCAGATCTCCTACCCGAGCGTCATGTACCGCCATAGTTAGCTTGCTGCTCTCAGTTCAAGTGACAATATTCAAATATACAATGTAACAAACATTTTAAGCTGCCTAATAGTAGAAAATATACACTTTTGTTCTTCAAGTCATTTGCCTCTGAAGGCTATTAATACTCAGTAGGAATCTTTATTCAGCAAACATGAACTATAGCTTTTTCTAAAGGAATTTCAACTGAAACGTTTTACACTTCTACCTTTCGACATTGTTACTCTGCCCTAGAATAATCAGGTCGGCCTTTTTGTCTGTCTGGAAATGTGTTCTCGTTAAGTCTGGTTGATTCATAACTGTCTCAATTTGACGGTAGAATAAGACAGTAAAGTGACAGCCGGCCCCGGATGATCTACTGAAGTACACAAAATAAGCGCGGCTGACCACTGTCCTTTCTTGACGTTAGCACCCTGACTGTCGTTGCTATACGTGCACTGTTCCGCGCATATCATTTCTTCGACGGCCGTAATTTCCCCTTTATCACAAGAAACAAATTGCCACCATATCTTCTGGAATACGTAATATGAAACCATAGTGAAAGTTCGACGAAGCTTAAAGAAAACTGTAGACAGTACAGCTCTTCAAAACAACGAAGGAAAGTCAAAAACTGGGCTGAATGAACGAAGGGAGAACCGTGACGTCAACGTTGTCTTATGTAATCTGGTTCTCCGTAATATGAGCACTACTGGCAGTTAAATGTTGAACCTACAAACACAGAAATGTGATAGTTCAAAATATTGAATAGCGATTAAGAGGTACTAGGGAGGAAAATCATTCTTTTCAAGAAAATTAATCATCTTAAAGCAAGGTTTTACCACATTGTTCTGGTTAAGTCAGAATCGTCTACTTTCGTTTTGATGTTACAGTTCTAATGTAGTCCTACTCTATAAATGGAAGGCAAAATGAAGGTGTTGCTCTATGCCATTGCACTTCAAAACCTTTCCGTAGTTCCAGTGACTCTAACATAACATTTATTTCGAAATGTCTGTAATCCACATTAGTTTACCACTTCAAGTCGCGATTGAAAATAAATAAAGAGCGGATAAGTTTACCTGGTGAAAATGCAAAATCCTAATTCGTACCATGGGATACTAAGGTTTCGCACTGTTGAACAAACAATAAAATGGCGGCACTCTGCCATTCAAGCGATGTATACTTTTCAATATCTCAGAGACATATATACTAAAATTCGGCAATGTCAACTTTTGTTTTATTTATCAGCTCACCGGTTATGTTCTCTTGCAAATGAACGACAAACGTAGAAAAATTCGAAATCATACGCTAATGAGTGACGTGGCCTTAGAAATTGGCTCCGAGATCATCGGACTTTGTGTTGGCGGTTGCGAAGGACTTCTGCACATGCGTCAAAACGACGAACAACATAATAAGTATAAAAGATGTTTGCGCAAGCAGGAGGCCAACATAATGCTGTATTTCTCTCTACTATGATTTAGAAAAGCCACACTAGCGTGAGCGAGGGGAATCCTACCTTGGGAATACTACGCATTCATCGTTCGTTCCCCCTGTATCAGGCCACAGTTCGCCCAACATAATTGGCTAGAATACGTAAACCTTGCTGTTTCTCAGAAATCTGAATCAATAGCGAACTCTGTTATTACTAGGAATCACTGAGTCATGCACAGAACAGCAAGTAGCATATCAATCTTTACTCCGAACATCACAGTATTACCACAACGATGTCGTCGATGACCCAACAGAAGAATTAGTTCACCAAAGTGACAGTGCTGTAAAGAAATCACATTTTTACTTTGTCGCCTGTGCTAGGTCAAATAAAAATATATGCACTCCCTGTGACTTGCTTTAGAGCATTATTTATTTATCAGAAGCTTACAGGGAATTATTTACGATGGTTTTGCTTGCTGTAAACCGGCACTGATAGAATCAAGGGTCGTTCATTCAAAGTGCAGTACAACACTTCACTTTTGTATTCATACCGCCTCTGTCTCCATTATGCTAAAGCTCTTTAGATTCGGGTTTCTACGGCGAGGATGCACTAAATCTTGCATGTGCACGTAGGTCAAAGGTGACATAAGCACATAACTTGGTCTATAACAGATAAGCCGAGGGCATCACTACATAAGGTCTATTTATTACTTTAAAAGACAACAAAATCATCATTCAAAATCCTGAGGGCATCTTGAGATAAAACAGCAAAGTTAGTAAAATGACTTTATTCTTGTATTGTTTCTTTTTCTATTGTGACCATTTATGGGACCCTTGTGTGGTACCAATACCATATAATATCACCATTTGCAGTGTAATTTGAGATCGATGAACACGATACAAAGGGTTTATCCTCTGAATGCGGTAGGAGCGAGCTAGAATTTATTAGTTCTTACAGCGAGGGGTCTACTCTGATGCGACGTTCACCCTGAAAAACTTGTAATGTGCTAACACAGAAGTCAAGTAATCTTTCCTGATGCTTAAACATGGACACTAGAGAGGCTATTCTAACCAAGTCGTCTGTACTGCGCTCATCCACTTGAGCTCAGCCGAATAAACGTTATTCGCTTGAGGGCGTTCGTACGAGATGGTGACCCCTGTCACATTCTTGATAGGGCACAGCACTAGGGACACACACTTCTTATTCAAGGACAACTCTAAAATCATACGAGGTAGGCGCAAATTTACATCAGAATTTTCAAATTATTTATCATAGACTGTCGTGGAAAGAGATCTAGAGAACTACTGTTACGTTTATTTCAAAGACAGTGGGACATGCAGCTCCTCTACTGCATGACGGATCGGTTGCTGGCCATAAAAAAATGTTGGTTATTTCTAGGTCAACCGGTTTGAATTCTACCAATGAAGTTTGTCCTTACAAACTCTCTGGGAGAAACTGGATGAAAACGGCTCATTTTTGATATTGTGAGTTTGAAATAGTGCAACACAAGAGTTCAGTTTTGTTGTTGCTTCAGCTATACGATGACATTATACCAGGCTCCTTTAATACTGACACGACTTTGCTTTCACAAATCACAACCCTAACATAAGCAGTGCAGCGAACCAAATATTGACGAGGAACACCTATTTATTTTCAGATTGACACCAAATTGTCCTAGAGACTAAATTGTAATGTCATATTGATTCGGGTTTTGATTTTCACTCTTTGAACACGCATGTTTATCTCCCTGAAACTATGACATGAGGTATCACGATATGAAGTCCAGACTTTATACGTGGTTCCTGGTTCCTTTGAGTACCTTAACCGGAACTCGTTGGCGCCATATTGAATTACAACATGAAACTGTATGGGGCAATGCAGACTAGATTGTACATGTGTTCTCGGTATGATTTATACATCAACCTATCATATTGTGGCTAAATGGGTAACAATAAAAATGTGTAACTTCGCCCTGATCCGACTTCCCCGCTCCATCTTCAAGTTTAATCACAGTCACGTGTGATCTACAGTGCGTTTCACCTAGGTACCGCAACTCAGCGTATGAGACGGACACAATCCACGTACGAAACACACAATTAGCTTGGTTATCACGGACACATTTCAAAGCCACCGACTCGTCGATTTATTACAGTAAACCAGCATGGGGCAGCCGCTGTCTAGACTGAGAGATAAACAGTTGACCAGACTTGATCTACAATGTAACTTTTTCTTGTACAATTTCAGCTAAGAGTTCAAGAGGTGAAGGTATTCTCAACAGAAACTAACTAAAAAGCCATACATTGTAGATCAAGTGTATCTCTCAGTCTAGACAGAGGGGCTGCTCCATGCTGGTTTAGGGATGGACCATTAGACCTTGGGAGGAGGGGTGGTCACACTGAAATTATGAAAATTTTTTTTTACTATCGTAAATTTCTGAAATTTTTTTTTCCAATTGAGATTAGCTGTGCAAATTTTTTTTCAGAGTAAATTTTAAGATTTATAATTTTTTTTTAGTTCGTCGCTGTCTGAAGATAAAGAGGGCAAGGATGTGGTGCCAAGCACCACAAGCGGCCACGCAAGCGGTCACGGGGGGAGGTCAGGAGAGGGGTGTCCCCCCTGCTGCTGTTGGAGGTTTTGAAAAATAGAGATTAAAATGGTGTTATTTGGTGGCACTTGGGGAGTATTTTTGCGGGGGGAGGTCAGGAGGGGGTGTCCCCCTCCTGCCGTTGGAGCTTTTGAAAAATAGAGATTAAAATGGTGTTATTTGGTGGCACTTGGGGAGTATTTTTGCGGGGGGTGGTCAGGAGGGGGTGTCCCCCTCCTGCCGTTGGAGCTTTTGAAAAATAGAGATTAAAATGGTGTTATTTGGTGGCACTTGGGGAGTATTTTTGCGGGGGAGGTCAGGAGGGGTCAGGAGGGGGTGTCCCCCTCCTGCCGTTGGAGCTTTTGAAAATAGAGATAAAAATGGTGTTATTTGGTGGCACTTGGGGAGTATTTTTGCGGGGAGGTCAGGAGGGAGTGTCCCCCCCTCCTGCTGTTGGAGCTTTTGAAAAATAGAGATAAAAATGGTGTTATTTGGTGGCACTTTGGGAGCATTTTTTTCGGATTACACATCTTCCTCTGAAACATGGTCTTCTTGCTCCTCAGTAGCTTCCTATAATTTTGAAAATTGACTATTTTGGTTTCCTGGCTTCCCTTTCTACTGCGTGGTGAAATGCCTACATTCACCCCACCAAACATCATGCATATCTCATGATTTACAATTGATTTTGACAAGCTGAGAAGCTAAAATAAGCTAAATAATATAGTTAAATTTGCATATTTGTGTTTTTAGAGCAATTGTTGCCCTTTTTTGATCAAAACATCTATTTCTCTGTAGCAGCATGTCCAAAATGATTGGATGTGTATAGATGTGTTGAAATTTCAATATTTGTCTTTTTAGGGCAATTTATGCCATTCATGGTCAAAAAATCTATATTCTCTGAAAGGGCTTGTCCAATTTCTTTGAAATTTGCTACACAAAAACGATTATTCATGCAGATTTATTCAGTATTTGCTATCGAGAAACTTTCAAAGTTCAACCCTTTTGTGCGTTTTTGTGTTGGGATTTGTTGGATAGATGGCATTCTACGTAGTGTATTGTTGAATGTTAAAACATGTGTTGCTGTTGTTTTTTGAGGCTGTTTTTTGAGAAAAAAGAATTGAAAATGCCTTTTTAAAAGCAAAATAATACATAATGACTTGATATGTTGTTTTATCAATCATTATTGACGTGTTTCTACTTGTTCACCCATTCTTGCATTCATCATTGCAATAAAATGCTGTGAAAAAAATGAAACTGATGTGGCCTGCATCTGTTTACCTTGATCTTAAAAGGCAAATACAACTTTCTGTCTTGACAACCATACCATAGTTTCAATGTTTTACCTAGTGTACCTGCTTGGTTTGTACGCAGGAAACAAGTAGAAAACAGGCTCTATAATTTCATAATTTTCAAGTGATCAGAATACAAAAGTCCTGAAAAGATAAGATAATCACAACTTCCAGTATAAGGGATACAGTCACTCTAAATGTATAAATTAAAATTAAAAATGTGCCGGGAGGATGTACTAAAAAATACAGAAAGTTGCTTTCTGTCGGTAAAATCTAAAAAAAAATTCAAAATTTTAAAGACTTTTGCAGATTTTTTTTTTACGCCTTTGTCTTCTTATTTATTTTTTTTTTATTTTGCAAACTAGTTTGAAGATTTTTCTGCTCTGAATTTTTTTTCTGTTTTGACCACCCCCCTCCCAAGATCTAATGGTTCGTCCCTTACTGTAATAAATCGACGAGTCGGTGACTTTGAAATGTGTCCGTGATACCCAAGCTAATCGTGTGTTCTGTACGTGGATTGTGTCCGTCTCGTACGCTGAGTTGCGGTACCTAGGTGAAATGCACTGTATTCCGCTCTCGGACTATGCGCCCTTAGACGTGTGTGTATATATGCCTGAGAAAAAACCAAGTCAGGAAATCAAATGGCTATTTTGTACAGAGATTTAGCTGTGATATCGCAGCGGTACTTGTGTGGCGTGTTTTGAACGCGCTCGGGTCATTGGGGTCATCGCTATCCACTTTACTGACGTTAGCGCCGCCTACCCATGAGGGGTGACTGGAAGGTTGTTCCGGCCTTATGCTTTGGCGAGGTGTCTTCTGAACTCGGCCGAAATCACACAAATATTCATACCTGATATTTCATCTGCTTACAAAATGCTCATTTCCTGTGATTTTCGGCCGAGTTTGAGAGACACCTCGCCAAAACATAAGCGTGAGCAACATGGGTAGGCGGCGCCAACGTCAGTAAAGTGTAGGTGCCCAAGAAGTGACCGGAATGTTGCTCAGGCTTATATTTTGGCGATGTGTCCGTCGAATTTGCCCGAAAATCACATGAAACGAGCGTTTTTGAAGCAAATTAAGTACCAGGTATGAATTTTGAGAATGATAGGGAACGATCGACGGTTACATGATAGACGAACTTGCTACTTTTCATAGTAAAATCGAAACGTCGAAGATGACATGGTGGTATAATCCCTGTTAGCTGTGTATTGTAAATTGTAAAGGTTGAAATATGTTTTTGCTTTGATTCTTTAATTAGCATCAACGTTACATGGAAACAACTAAGGTGCGTTGCACATTACACACTTTTTACTAAACACCACTCTTTTGCAAACATTCATTAAGTTTTCAGTAATTTGTTGACCCAACAATTAAAATATCTGTATTCAGTAGTTTGCTTTGTAGCAATACAAGTTGTAAGTTTGGTAAAAGCGGTGAAATGTAAATTTATGCAAATAAAGTGATTTCCTGGCCCCTTTTTCTCGTTTCAAACAATTCAGCAGAATATATGTTCTCATTTTATTCTTTAAATACCATACAAAAAACGACAATTGCTTGGCATTGAAGTTCTTATACTTGAATAAGAGTTATTTCAATTTTGCGTATCATGATCGAATATCAGTCTCGCAATTCTCGTAATTAAAAAATGAAACACACGTAGAACAAAGTTTGTTTTTTCTACATATTTGTTAAGTCAATTTTCGAATGAGGTATTCGATTCTGTAATATAGAATCAATATTTCACTTATATTGATTTTTCCCGAAAGATAAAGTTGGTATATTTTACCCGTAGTATGTATCCTTCATCCTTTGAGTAAATTATTGCTATCATATTATACTTTAGATTGTCAGCTATTTTGAAGATATATAGTACGGGGAGTTATACCGTCACCCTTGATGAGAAATGTTGCTTTGAATAAGTGGTGGTTAAATGCGATGCCATTTTAAGAAAATGTGAAACCTGAGTTTGTACAATTGTCTGTCGCTGCTTTTGAAGTGGTTTTTAAAAATTCTGACAGAAGGGAATTCAGACTACTACATTGTTATTGATATCTTCTCTTTTTTCTCAAATAGGCTAATTCTAGATATCATGGCAGCCTCAACCAGTCCCGTTATGTCCACCGATGAATGCCGTGAAAAACTTGTGAAAATATACGACGAGCTGAGCATCGACAATACAAAGCGTGCAAAGACGTACATGAAATCCATGGGTGTACCTGAAAAGAAACTAGAGAAGGCTGGAGATAGCAGCGACGACCTTGCTGATTTGACTTTGAGCCACTTTCAAACGGTATCAGAATGTAAAAAAGCAATGCGCTTAATACTCGAAAAGATTCCACGACATGACCTTATCGCGAAGTTTCAACACTTCTTCTAACCATAAAGGAGTGAATGCTTCACCGACATGCGCTCTGTTGTTTCTAGGTGCTCTCTTGGTTAGACTTACGTATCTCACTGGAAATGCTCATCATTATGTGTACATGGAACCTTGATGCAATCGTTCGGAAAATGTTATTCAAAAGACTACACCAGAACTGATGATACACTACCTAATGAATGCGAGTTTAGTTTGACGAAGAAGCTCTATTGGAACAAGACGATTATGAGACACTTGCGTCACACGTTCTAGGTCGACATTTTCAGTGGCGCTTTTACATGAAAAAAAATTACGGTCGATCACTACATTCCAGGAAAAAAACTTGCTTATGAACATTTTTGTGAGTATTTGAAGTACTGTTCTTTGAGCATTAGTAAATTTTTGTTCTTGAAAAAGATGATGATTCATTCATTTTCCATGAGCGAGCGTATAATGTATTCCAAGCTCAAATTCCAATAGAAGTTATGACTGCATGTGTATGTATGGGAGGTGTTTGTCAAGTTTGAATATTCACGTTTAGGAGGCGTATCTCTTCACCAAAAGCTTTCACAAGTACTATCGCCTTAACGGTTTATAATACCATCATTGTGGTTGCTGTTAAAGAGATATATACTATAATCTTATTTTGCTTTTTAAGGGATTTATATATATATTATGTACAAAGAACAATACTGTAGTGTCTCAACACTATCTCACATCTGTTCACTTCCATCAAGTAAACATCCTTGAGTCAATACACTGACTTGACAATCACATTCCAGAGATTAAGTATCCATGACGTGATATGTTACAGTCTTTACTATTAGACAATAAAGTAATCAGTTCTAGTTTAGACATCAAGCCTACAACAGCGTCTGTCCCTGTGTCCACACACACCCTACACACACAGACACATCACATTGGCGACTAGGATTAGCGGATGCGAGAAAATTGACGTACAAACTACAGTGGATTGGGACGATCGTACAATCTGAGATATCACAGCAACCGGAGCTGTTCCTCACTATGAAGCTGAAGCTGGATCCAATGCGACCAGGTGGGAAGAATGGTTTAAAGAATTCAAGAACCTCATGGAAGGCTTCAACATAACGGAAAACAAGAGAACACGTGCTCTACTTTTCCACTACGCAGATAGAGATGTGCAGTATGATATCGAGTCAATGACAGAGGCAGAAATAGGTGGCGATGAAGATTATCAGAAGTTAGTCGAAGCGCGAACAGCCCGTTACTCACCAAAAGTAACGAAAGCATACTACAGACATCTATTTCGTCAAGCTAAACAGAAACCAGGAAAATCAATCGATAGATACCACGCAAGACTACGGGTACTGATCAAAAAGTGTGAATACCATGACAACGATGACGAAATTCTTACTCAAATCATCGAACACTGTTCATCACAGAGAGTACGAAGACGAGCTCTACATGAAGAAATGACTTTGAAGGATTTATTACAGTACACCCGATCACTCGAAATCTCAGAACAGAATCGCAAGCAACAGAAATGGAAGCCAATACTGGTTCATCAGTCAACGGGGTTCGGAGGAAACAAACCAAGCCTGATAAATACAAGCGTGGCTAGTCAACTAGAAGTGAAGACAAGAAATCGAAATGTCACTTCTGTGGAGGAAACTACCCTCACGAAGACACATGCCCAGCAAAAGGCAAGAAATGCAAGTCCTGTGGAAAACTAAACCACTTTGCAAAAGTTTGCCGATCGAAAGGAAAGGAATCCAAATTACGTGGTCATTGTTCTGTGAAACGACTAGACGCAGATTAACGGATACAGACACGAACTCGATCGCAACAAACTCTGACTCCGATTCTCATTACGTATACAACATACGAGATGAAGCAATTCGCACAACTACTGTCAAGAATCCGACAGCGGACATCGAAATAAAAGGTAAAAAGATACATTTTATGATCGATACTGGTGCAGCAATCCATGTCATTGAAGAGCGGGACTACAAAAAGATAAAAGACAAAGTCAAGTTGAAAGACAGCAACGTCAGAATATTCCCCTACAAAAGTTTTGGTCATTGAAAAACTTAGGTACATTCAACGCAGAAATCGAATACAATTTCAGTCGACCAAAAGAAGGCAATATCTAAAGTCGAATTCTACGTCGTAAAGCAAGATGGTGAAATTGGCGGCTCTCTTTTAAGTTTTAAAACTGCTGAAGACTTTAGGATTGATACAGATTGTAAAGCAAGTCGAAGGGCAAACAGAACTTAAAGCCCCAATATCTGTGAATGTGTAAAAACTGATCTCAAAATGTCCTCAGTTTCCCAGGAGTTTTTTTCGAATAAGACCCATTGGAGACTAAAAAAATGTATAACCCTGCCATGACTGTCGAAAGTGGCATGTAAATTCAAAGGTTTTAACGTCATTTTAAATTTCCCGCCATTTTCAAAAACAGATCATATGACAGAGAAAATAAAGCTTAAAACACCAAAATGTTGGCCATCGTGTAGTGTGCATTAAAGTAAATGTCATCATGCTTGTTTCTGGTATAATCACGATGTGTATGTGCAGGAAATACTCTTATTTTTGTATTTTCCCGTGGGGGCGCCATTTTATTGGTGCGGCACCCGTTTATTATTAAGCCTGTTAAAATATGCAGGTATGGTCCAAATCAGCAAGCAGTGTTACTTCAATACACGTCCTTCAGTTAACACAATCATTTACACGAACCAACTTTTGTTTGAAAATAAAATCATGAAAATAATGCTTAAAATTAAGAGTTATTGGGGCTTTAACGGTCTTCAAAGAAAAACGGATAAGCTGATAGAAGAATATCAGGACTTATTCAAAGGCATGGGGAAGCTAAAAGATAATCAAGTCAAACTACACATCGACAAAACTGTTCAACCGATTACGCAGCCACATAGGCGTATACCATTTCACATTCGCAAGAAAGTCAAAAAGAAGCTTGCTGAAATGGAAGAAAATGGTATAATCGAAAAGGTCGAAGGTCCAACCCTGTGGGTCTCACCGATCGTAGCGGTTCCAAGACCAAAAGATCCGAACGATATCAGAGTATGCGTGGATATGAGACAACCAAATAAAGCGATAAAACGTGAGCGACACATCACGCCAACGATAGACGATGTTATGCATAATCTGAACAATGCGACGGTCTTCTCCAAACTCGATCTGAATCAAGGTTATCATCAACTTGAACTTGCTCCAGAATCAAGATACATTACTACGTTCAGTACACATGTAGGTTTACGTCGATACAATGCAAACGCCTCAATTTTGGAGTAACAGCGGCATCGGAGATATTCCAAAATACAATACGGGAGGCACTTGAAGGTTTACCCGCCCTAAACATCAGTGATGACATACTGGGATACGGCAACAGAGATACACATCTCGACAATCTACGCCGAGTATTTCAACGATTACGCGAACGCAACCTAACGCTCAACAAAAAGAAATGCGAATTCAATAACACAACCCTTCTATTCTACTGAACGAAATTCTCAGACGAAGGAATATCACTAGACCCTGAGATGGTAACTGCAATCAAAGACGCAGCACCGCCAACAAACCCAAGTGAGGTAAGACGTTTACTTGGTATGGTTAATTATTTCAGTCGATTCATCCCCGACATGGCGACGATTAAACAACCGCTAAGATAGGTAACGGTAAAAGACGAACCGTGGGAATGGCAAATGGGCGGGAAATCAAAATGACGCACTGAAAACTATAAAAAAAAGAGTGATAAGTGATAAAATAATGGCATATTTCGATTCAAAGAAATAGATCGAAATAGTGGTAGATGCAAGCCCAGTTGGTTTGGTAGCCATGTTAACACAAAAGAGCAAAAGAGATGACCCTCCACGAGTACTTTGCTAGATCACGTACGCCAGTCGAACAACGATACTCGCAGACCAAACGAGAAGCACTCGCTGTATGTAGTATGGGCCTGCGAACGATTTCATTTCTATGTGTACGGCCAGAAATTCAACATTATCACTGATCACAAGCCGTTAATCCACATTTACAACAAATTAAATCCAAATTCGAAACCACCTGCTCGAATTGAACGATGGGCATTGACGTTACAAGACTACGATTTCACTATAATATAGAAGCCAGGAAAAGACAACCCAGCTGATTACATGCCAAGACACCCTGACCATAACTCAAAGTCGAGCAGCAGGCAAGAGAAAGTAGCTGAAGAATACATTAACTTTGTTGCTACACATGCCACACCCAAAGCCGAAACGATAGCTGATCCAATGCTACAGGCAATGGAAAAGGAAGACGGGACAATGGTACAAGATCATCGACCCAAGCGATGAAGAAAACATTGACCGGAAAGCAATACAAGCGCCACACAAAGGACGAGACAAGTTGACATTAACAACGACAGAAGACTTCTGCGTCGGACACAAATCGTGATTCCAGCATCACTACAAAATAGAGCCATCGAACTCGCTCACGAAGGACACCAAGGAGTTGTCAAGACAAAGAAATTACTACGAGGGAAAATATGGTTTCCAAATATCGACAAACTGGTAGAAGAGAAAGTACGCAAACTGTCTACCATGTCGAGCAGCTACACACAGCACAAGTCACGTACGATTACGGATGACGGAAACACCAGACAATCCCTTGGGAAGGATTATGTTTCGACTTCTACGGACCACTTCCATCAGGTGACTATTTACTCGTCATTATAGATCAATACTCCAGAAATCCAGTGGTAGAAATTATAAAATCAACATCAGCAAGAGCAGTAATAGCAAAGCCCGACAAGATATTTTCCGAATATGGCATACCGAAAAGGCTAACATCGATAACGGACCTCCATTCAACAGTCAAGAATTCAAGCAATTTGCAGACTATCTAGGATTTAAACACCGTAAGATCACACCATATTGGCCAGAAGAAAATGATGAAGCTCAACGCTTCATGCGCACTGTTGAGAAGGCAATATGTACAGCACAAGCAGAAAATAAATCATGGAAACAAGAACTCTACACATTTCTAAGAAATTACCGATCAACACCATCACTCGCAACTCATAACAAGTAAAGAAAATCCCGAAGAGAAACATCAAACAAGACCAGATATGAACTGAATATGCTCACGTGTTTTACAACAGGTTCATTAATAGTAGTACCCTTCACAACAATAAGATATATGTTATCGCTATATGTAGCAGGTTTTTTCAACTTCGCACAGTACTCTCAGAGTTTAATCACTGATTACAAAACTAAATTTAATATGCAAATGAGCTGTTAATTAACTTGACACTGCTCAATGCTTCATGGGACAACTAGATATCCATCAGATCAACATTTGTAGCACGTTTTATTTAATTTAGTGCTGTAATTTTAGAGTAATGTCACTAATTACAAAAATCATTAAATATGCAAATAAACCCTAAATTAACTTGACACTGTTCAATGATTCATAGCACAATTAAATATTTATCAAATCAATTTCTGTAGAACGTTTCACAAAATTTGGTGCCGTAATTTCAGAGTTATATACCTAATTACAAAGTTTATTAAATATGCAAATGAACCCTTAATTAACTTTACACTACTAAATGCTTTACAACACAGTTAGATAACTGTCAGATCAGTATATGCAGCAGTTTTCATGACGTTTGATGCAGTTATTTCGGAGTTATATGACTAATTATAAAACTTCATGAAATATGCAAATGAGCTAATTATTAACTTGACACTGCTCAATGCTTCTCAGTACAATTGCATATTTATCATATCAACATCCGTAGCAAGTTTCATCAAATTTAACGATGTAAATTTTAGAGTAATATCACTAATTACAAAGTTCATTAAATATGCAAATGAACCTTAATTAATTTCACACTACTAACTGCTTTACACTACAGTTAGATATTAGTCAGATCCGTATCTGCAGCAGATTTCATCACATTTGGTGAAGTTATATCGGAGTTAGATCACTTATTATAAAACTTCATAAAATATGCAAATGAGCTATTTTTTAACTTGACACTGCCAAATGCTTCTAAGTTTAATTAGATATATATATCAGATCAATATTGTTGCAAGTATCATCAAATTTCGTGAGGAATTTCAGAGTTATCTCACTAATAACAAAAGTTCATCAAATATGCAAATGAGAAGATAATTGACATGACACTTACAGTATCATCATAATGTTCTGAGACTGTCATCTGTGAAAAGTTTCATGAAATTTGGTGCAGTATTTCTTGATATATGTCTACACTGTCATTACCTTCTCCATAGGGAAACCATTGTACGGAAAAAAACAATATTGCATAACTTCATTAATATGCAAGCCATACTATCCAAAATCTAATCAGTTCTTGCAAGTAGCATATGGTACCTGTGTACCAAATCTGACTTGAATCCGTTCAGGCGTTTTTGAGTTATCGTGTAAACAGACAGACAGACAGACAGACAGACACACACACACTAACATACACACACACACGGACAGACAGACAGACATCGCTATGACATTAGCCCACGTGTTTACACACGTGAGCTAAAAATGCCGACAATGAAGAGGAAGAGGAAAGAGAAATAAATACGACACCGCTGAACAAGGACGAGCAAACAGAAGAAACACATGTGCCGACATCAGAACTGACACCGACCCAGGACAAAAGATAGCGATATCCGGAACAAGAAAGACGTGCACCAAAAATACCTCGAGGATTACGTGACTAAGTGAGAAAAGATTTAGTCAGCCAGAAATACACTAGTCCTGTTGGGGAGCAGAATAATCTCCTGATGTATACAGAGACCGGATAGTCCACCCGATCTCTTAGTTAAAATTAGAAATAGAATTAGAATGCATGCAATAGAATAGCAAATTATATTTACTTTCATTTTATTATTTTAGAATTTCAATTATAATCTTTTGACTCATTTATCTACGGACAATATGAACTCTATTATGAACTCTATCAAACGGTAAATACATCGATATCCGATCATTCAACATTTGGAACTATCACAAATAATCCAAAATGAATTAAAGGAGGGATGTAGTGTTTCAACACTGTCTCTCATCTGTTCACTTCCATCAAGTAAACATCCTTGAGCAATATACTGACTTGACAATCACATTCCACAGATTAAGCATCCATGACGTGATATGTTACAGTCTTTACTATTAGACAATAAAGTAATCAGTTCTAGTTTAGACATCAAGCCTACAACAGTGTCTGTCCCTGTGTCCACACACGTCACACACACAGACACATCACAAATACACGTGCATTGTTTTGTCACATACAAACTGAAATTCAGTTGACAATGTCAAAAGTAACATAGCTTCACAAAGGTTTTGAGTAAAGCACAAAACGTATTTCCATAAACAGCAAAAAATATAGAATCTTTAGAACACAAATACCTGGATTGTCAGATTGCTAAAAATCTCTGGAGGAGAATTACAGGGACTATTTGTAATTATTTGAATAGAAATGTAACTTTATCTAATACTGACATTATTTTTAATTGTAACACAAAAAAATTTGTCGGCAAAAAGTTTGATGGCGAAGTCATCAAAGTGTTGATTTTGCTTGGAAAATGGTCAATTCATAAATTTTGGCTCGGTGACAAGAGTGTACCTTTAAATGTACTGTTCCGACACGAGTGTGTTATGAGATGTAAAGTGGAGAAAGTTTCACGAAGAGAAGATTTCGTAGAAGCTTTTGAAAAAATAATAGATTTGATTTAATTTATTTGTATTTCTTGCAAGTGTAGGATTTGTTGTATAACATGACCGATGTGAAACTTCCTGACAATTTTAAATAAAAGATAAAAAAAAACAGCAAAAAATATAAACACATAAAAATTGAAGCTCATGAAGCGTCAAGAAAACTTTTGTTTCTCCGGTAAACTTAAGAAACTGGTATAAAACACTTATAGCAAGCTGATCTATTATGTCTCTGATATAAGCTTTTCTATGAACTTACGCATTGGTTTGGAGCATCAAAAAAGCAATCTTACAAGTAAAGATGAGATAGAGGAAGTTCATCCAATTCTGATGACATACTTTTGATTTATCTTTTTGTACTTGAGTGAGCGTCTGGAAATCAATTATCATGAGTTTGCATACGTGTACACATAAACACTGAACTTCAGTAAACACTGTAATGTAGTATTTACGTAGAAAAGGGAAGCCATAAACATATCATCTTCTTGCAGTTTTGTAGGGCCTTAGAACAGTCACAAACATTCTCCAAAGCCACACTGTATAGTTTATCAATATGGTGACAATTTGCAGCAATTTTCGATGACATACTGTGTTCCACATGAACGTCCATTATACGTAACTATTACCTTCAAAGTAAGTATTGCCATGTAGTCACACAACGGTAATATTGTTGCCACAAATGCGAGAAGAAGTGGTTTTCCTACTGTAATACGTTTTTGTTTTAGTGAACGCGATACCTGTTTATACATCCCTCCAAGTCATTGCCTTTGTTGATACGCCCTTGTCAGAGGAAGATTTCAATTGTGTAATGATGAGGTCATCGGCCCTCGCTGATCGGCAGGTCACGTGCTAAAAACTCTCTATCACTAGATCATCTTTAGCACTGTAGTTTAAAATTTAATTGTTAGCAGAATTTTCGAGCATTGATGAAAGTTGATAACTGTTCGGAGTTGTTGTATAACATTAACGATTATGTCATTGTGTTTAGCCATAAAGATAGCATCGTCTCAGACTTGGATTGGTTCGTATTGAGCTATTTCAAAAACTTAAGTCAGTCGCTAGTCAGGAGGACATTCTGTGAATGTGGAATGTTGGAATTTTCGCCCATATCCGCTTCAATTTACGTTCTGCAGAACACATGACTGTCTGTGGGTCCCGTATTTCGCCATATAAAGGGTTCCCATAATTTCCTTCAAAAACTACTGTAGTGGTCGAAATGTCGCATCTAATGTCCTTGAACACGCACGTGAATTTATTTAATTTACGATGGCAGCGAACTATTGAAATTCCCCACCTTAAATATTTTTCACAACCCCTCCTTTCAAATGCTCTAGTCTCTGTGCAGAAGACTATAAGTAATTGACAAAGTTGCGCATCACATCTTTCTTAATCATTACTGTAAGTATACATCGAGAAAACCAAAGATCGATTTCCGCCACTTTCGCTTTTATGAGAGAGGTCAAACAAAAATCATCATAACCAAAATATGCATGTGTGACAATATTTTCATCAAAATGTGGACATGAACTGCACTTTATACATATGATATTCAATATCGGCAGCGACTTAAGCCTGATGACACTGTCTGAATTTTACAACTCTGATATTGTTTTGGTCACCTGAGGGAGGATAACAGGGATTAAAAGAGAATTTTTTGTCAACCTATGCACATCAATTTTTGCATCAATGTGCACCAGACTTTGATTACCTCCACCACTGTAAGAGTTAAAGTTTATCATCAAAATATGTCGACTAGTCATCCACATCGTCCCATGCCAGTTCCTCTGTTAACGTAGTAGTTGATGGCAAGGCTAAGCTACATGTGCGGTAACACGTTTCTATCTATCCGGTACCAGAACTTTCACCGCATGAAGGAAATCCCCTTCATCTGGCTTCTCTGATGCTCGCTTGATCCCGAAATCGAGAAGGGCCCTTTGTTTTGACATCTTTCCAATTAAACAAACTTAAATATGACGACAGCTAAGTGAAAAATGTGACTGGCATAAACGAGTGGTACCGACGAAACACGAGAGACCAAAGCCTGGGGCCCTCAACGTTATTGTCTGTGAGATGTATATTTGTGCTGAGACTCCAGAAAATCTCGGGCCTCACTTGGCATAGTACATTAACTTCTGCTCCGGGACTTCTGCATTCAGTTTGATTTTAGGACCACCCAAGATTGTAATTGGGATTTCATTTTTTGACAGGCAGTAAAAATGTTATGAAAAATTGACCGTATAAAATGGCAAAAACATGATAATCAAGAATATTCAGGTGGTAAAGATTAGTACCCCATTATTTTCAACCTACATGGCTTGCACATGCCTTTCGAAATCCACCTGCACTGCGGTAAAATTGACCTGCACAGTGCATGGTGCACCCGGATGTTTCGAATCCTGGATAAGGATTTCAGTTTGGAAGTTCTCTCAGCCTTTCGATACAAATTGAACCAGATTACGTCAACACTGACATTATCGAATTTTTCAAGACCCAAGAATTAAAAACTATAGCTGGTAAATGTGTTTCAGTTTTCTGTCGATTCTTGTTACTGAGAACAAAATGGCACCGTGTTGATCCAGAATTTGATTTACAAGCTCTTTAAAGACTAAGAAGACAGCATGGTTACCTAACTATTAGTAAAATATGGTGGTGGATGTGATATTCACAGGGCAAAGTCCTGACCCTTATGAGGAGATTTCCGACATCTTGATGAATTACTGTGGAGGCGGAGAGCAATTATTTGCAAATCATATAATTTTATGTGAATGACAGAAACAAAAACAGAAACTAAGGATGGAAACAAACGATAATTTAATATATGTTCTAAAATACAGCAATTTGCGGAGTGAGTAATTAAATTCTTTGCTTTCCCAGTAGGTTTTGGATTTGCCAATCATGGTATAATTCCAAACAGTATATTTGAACGGAACTTCAATGCTTAGATTTGCTGCCTGCAAATTTTTGTTAATATTTTTAAATCACACCTAAATCTCCCTCATGCTTGCAAGCTGTCATATTAATCACATTGTAGTGTAAATTTAAGGAAGTAAAAAGAAGTTCCTCCTTTGATTAAATGGGCTCTAATATCAGGCGTAAAAATATGTGTTTAAGTTAACGAGGGCTCAGAAAATAGAGTGGGTCTCTCTGGAACGTTTATATTCTTTATCTTCATTTCAGTGTTACCCATATAAAACAGAAAAAATCGAGAAAAGCATATAAGAGTTTTGAAAATGAGAAAAAAATTAGGGTCGGAGAATTTAAATCGAGTAGGTCGAATTATCGAAAACACACACAGTCACGTGTTTCGTATTTGGCCTAATATATGGAAAGAATTAAATGAATGTGGAACTATCACATTAAACATTTACTGTGTCTGTTTTTGAACCGCCGTTTGAAATTTTAGTCATGTTAAGTGTCATGATGGATATTTCCCACCTTTCTTGGTAAATATTTTGGATCGATGTGCTCTCCATTTCGAAACGTACTCATTATCGGGATAGTCATAAAGATCCATGAAGTAAGTTGAAATCACCAAAGCTATGGAGTGAGAGCAGCACGTCACTATCATAAATCACATTGTAGGGAAAGGTTGTAGCTCCTTATTTTAGGTGCTTTAGATTTATATAGAAGTCTTCATTTGTAGTCAACCCTCAGGCAATTTCCTTTAAACGCCTGACAACATATCAGAAAGGGTTATTTCTTCTCGATAAATAGGATACCTCTTGGGATCACAGCATCCACAACCAGTCTCGATATGGCCACTGATGTATGCATTGCCGTGAAATACTTGTGAAAATATACGACGAGCTTAGCTGTGACGACACCAAAGCGTGCCAAGACGTACATGAAATCCACAGGTGCATCTGAAAAAAAAGATAAAGCTGGGAATGACAGCGACGATCTTGCCCAGTTGACCTGAGTGGCTTTAAAAACGGTATCAGAATATCAAAAGGCATGCATATGATGCTAATGATGACATGATGACATCATCGGAAAATTCCAACTCTTCTCCCGACGATAAACGTTTGCACGCTCTACCATCAGGCGCTCAGCTATTTCCAGGCACCGTTCTCTGGGTGGGAAGTATATACCTTGCTAGAACAACTTATCACCAAGTAACTGCACTCTAGATAAAATCGTTCAGGAATTCTGAAACAAAAAACAAACATAGCGCCAATGTCGCTGAACCATGACTCCCTGTAATTGGGTATATTTATGGCTAGAGCATAACCAAGATTTGCAACAAAGTGATCTGAAATAATGTGAGAGCTAGCCCAATTCAAGAACCTTAGTCATTCCTATATATTGTCCAGGCCAAAACACGATCAAGTACTGAGGTCCTGTTTTTTGCATTTGACGACTCTTATTTTTAAACACAAGGTCTCCAGATATAAAACAACGTGAAATGTCACATCTATTTGTAGATGTGATCATGATTACACAGCAATGGTGTGGCTTATTGATCGCGTTAAGTCAGTTGCGTCATAAGATATCCCACCGTACCAAATATGAAGGGTGTAGCATTTGTGGTTCCTGATTCATATTTATAAACGTATTTTGAAATCAAAGGTCATCGAGGTCACGTGACATTTGTCAAAATAAAAATTATCCCACAGTTTTCCCTATGTACCGAAAATCAGACCTATAGTTCTGTTCCGTTTGGTAGCTCAGAATTAGATATGTGCATATTTGATGATGTATAGGAAGTTGCTGATTATGTGACATTTCGGCCAAAAACGTTGTTCCCATACCACCCTTGTACAAAAAAGTCAGACCTCTTATTCTATTTGCAAGCCCATAATGAGAAATGTGCATATTTAAAGAGATGTCGGATGATGCTATGGTCAAAGGTCAAGGACATCCCCAAAACTTTGGTGTGCACATTTGTCCCCTATCGGTCATTGTTCAATACACACAAGCTCTCTCTGACTCTTACATACATGCATAAGCCAGCCATTGCCATAGCTTAGCTGCATACGTATAGGGAGGTCAAAAGGTCATTGAATAAATCAGGAAATAATATTCTAAAAATCCGTGGTCTCGAAACCGCAAATACATGCAACTGGCTGCCTGACCTAGCAGCTTGCTCAGAGCAGAGTAACTGCACATAATGAGCCCCAGCTTGCCCATTTTAAAATCGAGATTTTCGCATTGATCAAATGCATTTTATCACCCAAACATCATATGAGATTGAGTCTAGGGTGATCAGTTTTCATAATCAAGCCTTATGAGAAAATATTTATTGTTTTTTATTTAAAAACACGCAAAAAAAGTACGAATTTTATCCCCATTTCCATCATTCTTGGCCTGTTTTTAGGTTAAACCCCTCCAAATATAGCTTACCTTCCCGTCTTTACAGTGGCATTATTTTCGTAATGGTACAGTCCAAAAGAGTGACGTGCAAGGCAGAAAACGGTCGACAAAAAAATACCAAATAATTATTTAAAAATATATAATTCTGGTTAGATACATAAGATCAACTTGATTTGAACAAATCTTCATCTTCATACATCGAGCCAAGCTATCCATCTATCCTACTCTACAGACATGACACGACGCAAATGCCATGCACTCAGCCTGCCTACGGCAGCCATGGTAAAAACTGATGAAAGACTATCCGATCAATTCGAGTTTGACGAAGGAACACAATCATTGAAACTCTAAAATTCCACAACACTTGAGTCAACGTCGTATTATATTATTAGAATGTCTCAGACAATACTACAAAACACTAAAAAATTGCATTGTGGAAGTATATTTCGTACAATTTAAAAATAAATCTAAATCGGTTTAAGTAGAAGCGGCGATAATACTTCCCGACCCAAGAGGAAACATAACGTCTTACCGTATTGTTAGAATTTCTCAGACTATACTATCAGGTTTTGTTACTTATCGTTTTGGAATTTTTACTCATGTATCGCAATTTTCAACTGATATGCAAGTCTGTTTGAAGATAAATTCACATCGCAAAATGTAAAATATCTGATAGTGATAACTACACAAATGCAGCCACTGACTTTGTAGTTTTGGACATCTACGTACTTCTACCTTTGTGAAACCCCTGACTGAGCGACCGTTTCCTCGGCTGTTTTTCAGCCATTGCGCTTGTATTACGTGTATTACGCACGTTTTCACTGGCGGATAAAGAGGTCGTCACATACGAGCCGACAATTGCCGCAATCCACCACTATTATCTTTATTCGGGCAAAACAAACTGGACTATTGTAGGCGGCCGTTCATAGAAAAACCAATAGAATACTTTGGTTGCCCAATTTGTAAACATATTTCCACAGCTTTCAAGAAGGTAACAAAACATTTAGGCTATCGAAAAGTCGCGTGAGATACCGGTCATTTTCGTCGGCTGCCAGCTACGATGGTAGTGACCCTCAAACAGTCATGACTTTAAAATTAATTATGCATATAGCATCAGCTGCATAACCACTTTTGAGTTTGTGAATAAGAAAGGAGTTCAACACGCGTTGAGCGGTAATTTGGATTTAACATCCTTTCTCGTACTTTATGTTGGCGTATCTGTTAAAATCATCAAAATTCTTGTCTCCATGTCTGGTTTTTATCGGACATTGATCAGAATTGGACCAATTTTTATCTTTTAAATTTATATGCAAGTACGAGGAGTAAAAGTTTGGTTATTTTTGCATATTGGCAATTTCACAATCTAAGTCCCCCATTTTACGATGACCTCTGATGACCTTTGGCTGGCTTTGATGTATCTAGGCAAATGCATTCGCTAGATGTTTGTTTTCGTTAGATATTGAGCATTATAGGACCAAATTTGGACCTACCTTGGGACGTTGACTTTCTATCGTGATTCTCAACAACTATAGGGGATAGAATTTTGGTTTTTCTATGATAATGATCAGCATGATAGTATCCAATTTTTCAAGGAAAATTCGAGATACCATCTGATCTACCTTCATGTATCTCAGCAGCTATGAAGGCTTCAAGTTTAGTTTCCTTTGTGTAATGACTATTATGCGTTAAACTATTTGTCAATTGTTTGACCTCAGATTACCTTTCACCTACTTTTACATATCTCGAGCTGGCCTTCGCAGCTATGGCAGCGACTTGGGTCCCGGCAACACCGCTTCCAGCGTTAATTGCATCACTCTTTTCTGTTTACCACAATTTAGTCCGAACGCGTGATTGTTACAAATATGCAAAATAAGCATTTATCTACATTGCATATATGAATGTTCGTATTTTGCATGATAATTAAAAACTTTATCAATCTTAGGTCTTGGATGTAATTTTGCCTTAAAATGATTAATAAACAGAAGTTATAGAGATATCCTAAACATTACGGTTGTCTGTTTGAAATCTTCTTATGACAGGTCAGGTTAACGTTCGATGGAATAAACATTCTCAATGATGAACGACATTGATTTATAAGGTATGCAGCCATGTCACACAACTTTTGTTCAGTACGATTGCGCATGCGCAAAATGGAGACTTTTTACCTGTCCTAGAAACCAGACAGCCAACGTGCTCCGACACCTACCAGAAACCAGACATTCAAATTTCTTTCATCAGACCCGATTGAAAATTCACAGGCATGTCTTCGTTGGCAAAAGACAGTGTGACAGTTTACATCAAATACGAGGAAGGACGGAATGAGAAACCAATACCATGCAACAGGGATGATACTGTGCATGAGCTTGCTGAAGCTGTGAAGAAAAATGCTGACACGTTCCTTGGTGCTTTTGACGGTGTGTGTGCCAAAAAGGTTGATCTTGAAATATATCGCCTGGAAAACGGGGAAAAAGTCGTCTTGAAGCCGAGAGAAAAGATAGAAAAATACGTCGATACAGAGCTATTCTTCAATATCGGTAAGTTAAAAGCAATTTGCATGCAATTCCCAAGTTATTCACGATAATCAAAAGGAAGATTACAACGAGAGCAAATTAAACATCGTTTGAGTTAGTATAGATACATCGTCTCGTCTTTAAAATAAATGAAAAAGTAAGACCTTTATAAAGTATTATGTGAGAAGCCGAGGGCATTGCAATCAAGCTGGTCTTGCAATGATCGTCTGACTGTTAAACTTAAAAATAGACGTTCATGTAAGGAGGTTTCGATACGTGATGTTTGTCTTAAATTGCACTATGCGCGTTTGTTTTCTTTTTTACTTTCGTTTGTCTCATTGTTCTTCGTTGTAATTTTCTCACATATATCGTGGGTGAAATCAGAAAATGGAGTTCAGTTATTTTACGATAGGATTTGAACTAAAAAACTACGGTGCCTGAATCAATCAAGTCAAACTTTACAACTGACACCGTGGGCTGTGATAACTACCTGTATTTACTTTAGCTTCATATGACTAAGTTCTGCTTGACCCTGTTTGATCTTTAAAAAGCGGTCATATGGCCTTCTCTTACCATAACTGCTTTTCAACTGTTTATGGGAGTTTACAGATTCTACTACTGATAACATTGTAGGGCTTTTTATTTCATTCAGTTTGCTGCAGGACATTGTCAGCTCATTGTACAATCGCACTGTGTATGATGTTGTCCGAATAGGTATACAGTCCGCATATTCCAACAATATCAAACATTCACAAATGTTTATGTAGCTTTAAATGTATTTTACTTTTTACCCATATCTGTTTGTATCACGTAGAGTTGAGGTCACCATTTTTTACGCGTTTTTGTTTATACCACAGACAAATAGAGAGACAGACTAGCAACGGGTATTGTTCAAGGTGTGAAACGCTTACGTAAGCCCTCCATGTTCGCCTCGCCTCAGGTAGCTCTCGACTCTCTTTTCCGAAGAGTGCCGACCATGCACCCTTCGGTAGTTTCCGAATTTTCGCCAATTTTTAAGCGAAAGTATGTTCGGCAAAGTTTGTGTTGCTGTTGTCGTGTGGAGCTGAGCGGAATTGGCGTGCTGGCGAAAACGGGAAAGTTTTGAGCTTCGGGAGAGTGAGTTTTACCATTTTAAAAATTCCTCTCACATTTTTATGAATATATAATGAGTGTGTTTGAACCAAATTTGAAAGTCTTTTATCGATACTGTCAGATTTTACTCAATGGTTTACGGTCAGTCATATTGTCTTTTAAAAGTTGGTCATGGAAGGACGTGTTTATGAAACTGCTGGCGTGTTATGTTTTGATTAGCGTGAAGCAGAGCTCACAAAGTAAGTATGGTTGCTACGCGACTGGCAGCACGATGCCATCTCGTCGTACTTTTCGCATAATCTCGTGCAATTATCAACCACGAACAAAATCTCCAAAAATCTAACACCTGTGAAGTTCATTTTAATATGAAAAGGCCATAGTCTACCGAGACGACCATGAAACAAAAGGCATGCCGCGTTGCTAGTCTGTCTTTCTATTTGTCTGTGGTTATACTGTGTATTTACTTCGAATTTTAGGCCACTGTATCTATCTGGAACGTTTGGATAAACAGATAACAGCAAATTAGTTAAACTGGATTATCACATGAAAACACTTGACCTTGTCAATCGAATATCCCATGGAGATCCGGAGTTTGGTTTGTCGAGCACGGAAAAGGAATCTGTAAGGAATAATGAAAAACTAATTAAAGTATATGAGAAAGCACAACAACCTGGTGACTTAAACATTCCACTGGAGAACAACAAAAAACTAATGGACTTCCATGGAAGAACACTTGCGTATGAGTTGACTGATCCTAGTAAGTAATTGTTTAATATTCCACCATTCATAGACGGCACGGTCTTGAACTAGGTGAAGAACTTGTGGTAAAACACTTGTGAAGTCGAAAAAGTGATATTGCTATCGTAACTTTTGTATTCTGATGCGTTGTTACTTGCAGGTAAACTCTGTTGATTTGCAAGACTTGTAAGAAACATTTTGTCGATAAGTCATACAGATTTATATTGATAAGACATGGTTGATTTGCTAGTGACGTAGTTTCAGTTGTGCTCTCTCCTTAATGTTGCTCTCTTTCTCAATATATAGGCATAAGTAAAATACTTCAGACATGTGGATAACTACTGTTAACATAGCATTAATATTTTGATTCAATCTCTTCTCAGAGGACCGCATGCCTTTAAGTTCAATAAGTGAATTTATTGAAGTGTGCAATGGACAGAACATAGCGTTGTTTGGTGAACCCAGGCATGGGAAATCAGCTACTATAAACTCGCTCGTGAGGGTATGTACTTGACTTGTTTTCTCTTCAACTCTGACTAATAAGTCAGAATTTTTAAAAGCGGGATGATTTTCACTCAAACAACTGAATTTACCTTTATTTTTATCTTTTTGCTTTTTGCCTTTTGTTTTTTGAGGGGGGATTTAATTGCAATTCAATTTCAAAAGTATTGTTCCTCAAATTTGCTTAATGTTCAGCAGATGTAGACGAATGAGCCTATATGACCCGCACAGTTCATTACAAACACAACTGAGTTATGAATTTTGATACAGGTTTGAGTTGGTATAGCTAGAAAGCTGTCCTTGGCTACACATGTTCGTCGCATGAGATAACTGTTTTGCAAGCTACACATGTGCCCCCCTTTTGTTTCTGGCTATTCCACATGAGAAGGGTGGTCACACTTCAAAATGAATATTCCTGTCTCGCTAAAATATAAATCATCTGTCACTTAGCCTTTTCAATGTTCAATATTCCTTTCGGGGTTCAGTAAAAATAGGACTTGCATTGGCCTTTTCACAAAGCAAAACGTCGTCAGTTGTGACCGTGGGGCTTAATCTCAAACTCTGTATTTGGCAAATCGTAAATCGAATGCTGTGGTTTGCGTTACCTCGTAAGTTTTCTTAAACTTTTGTGAGGATTTTTAATATCCTTCTGTTTTTCCAATGACCTTCATTTTGACATGATTTTTTACCAAAATTGAACTCCTTGTAAACGCTAATGCTAAAGAAAATCTATTACCAGTTGCGGCAGCTGCATGCTTAAAAGTCCTATTTAAAGATGGGTTTTTCTAGGTTTCAAATCTGTATTGTTGAGACGCTATAGCAAAGATTATAGGGTCTTCCTAGGATGACAGGTAAACTCAGCTACACAGGGTAAAGACATGAAGTGACAAAGACAGAGAAAGTCGAGCCAACAGGATATGGAACCAGCTTTGAGAAGACGAAAACAGATTATTCGAGCCAAGATGATCATATGTAACTTACTCCCTTGCGAGATTTTATCTTGAAGCGTCCCTCAAGTGGCCAAGGCGTGTGAAGGTTGGTTCAAGATCGTACGAGAAGGAGATATGTGATAGCGTCAGATTTCAATGAGAACAATCGAGAACAGTATATTTCATTGTGTGATCTTGTTTAATCTTAAGGAACAATAAAAAATTCCTCGCGATGAACATTGTATAATGTTGGTTATTTTGTAGTTATGTAAGTTTCGAAAAGTATGTCACCACAGGCGGCCCTGACACTATTAATAAGCTTATTATTGAGTTTTTCTCAATTTTTCTCTATCAGTTCCTCTCCTTTTCTTCATTCGCTGACTGATCATAGTAAATAAAACAAATGACTATATAACCTAACCTAGCCTCTTGAATCTTTATTTATTTTACACCTCATTACTAGGACGTTTATCTCTCATATACACATCTTGTAATTAATTAGTCAACACAACTACTTATGCTAACCCGTGGACTTATCAGGGATTTTACAGCTTGGTCAATATCGCGAAAGATAGGAAAGGTTACTAAACCTCTCTATCTTTCCAATGTTGACCACCCTTGATAAGTCCACAGATTAGCATAATTGGTTGTGTTGACTAATTAATTACAAGACGTGTATATGAGAGATAAACGTCCTTGTAATGAGGTGTAAAATGAATAAAGAATCGAGAGGCTAGGTTAGGTTATATAACAATTTAGTTTATTTACTCCGATCAGTCAGAGCATGAAGACACAGTCACTCAATCTATAGAGGGACTGTGATGAAGAAAAGGAGAAGAAATGATAGAGAAACAGTGAGAAAAACTCAATAATAAGCTTGTTAATAGTGTTCTTGGCCGCCTGTGATGTAACTTTGCAGTAAATGCAGCTACAGTCACCCTATATGGGGTCCGTATACATCAAGTTTACTTTTTTAACGTCGCTCACAAGTTTTGTAGATAACATTTGTAGATAAAAAGAACGGACTCATTTGAGTGTTCGGATAAAACACACAACAGAGGTGATGAAATACTTATCATGTTGACGATATCTAATCAGTCTGCTATCCGTTAATATGTCAACACACGGGTTAGACTTCCAGGTAGACGAAACATGATACAACGAATGTAGACACATACTGATCAATTTTTTTTTGCGAGGCACATGGTTATACAGTGAGTGGAATGAATAAAGCAGCTACTAGCACATTTGTGTCAGACAGAAGTGTCTATCGAATACTAGTTTTTATTCAGTCCTAAGCAAGTTTTAATGAAAACGTCGAGCCATGGATACAACGCAACTTATTCGCAACGCTTCGAGATAAAGTCTAGACTTGAGACGTGGAATGTCATTTGCCATCTTTTAATCAAGATCTAATGCGGTCCATACAATCAACATCTTGGTGTGTCAGCTTGAGTTTACGATCATTACGATCCAGACTGGTACCTCAACTCGTACTCCCCTTACTAAGAGCGCAACACACAAGCATACAATGATAAGAAGCTGTGGAGTTATGTAGGGACAGATCGACTCTGCGAGCACGGAGGGAGACAGACAGGTTAGACTTGAGCTCACGGATCAAAAATATTATGATGCGATCCAGCGGCAGGGCTTCTAGGAGACTGTCGCAGACCAAAGAATGACAACTGAATAAATGAGAAATTGCAGAACAAAGGCTGACTGAGGTTGTGTCTTGTGTTCTGTGTGCGAAAGCAGGAGCTGATAGGCAGAGAATAAACTGTTAGGAGCAATGTTTACAACTGCTACTCACATGTAGAAGCAGGACGGAAGAGATGTAAAGAGTACACAAAACACATTTATGCCCAAGTCCCAGATTAAACGTAGTTTAAAATACACTAGTCATATGCAGCTCCTTTTTATATTGAATATCGAAAGTTGCAAGGAAATTAATTTACACAAGTAAAGGAAAGTGTAGGTTCTAAACAATTTGATATACAATTCAAAGTAATATGTAAATATTATGGGGATGGCATGGATATAAAAATTGTTTATGTGACATTCTTGTAATAGCTATATCATATAATTCAAATGGCGGTATCTTCATTATATTATACATTCTCTTACGATTTAAAAGAGCAGGACGTTGTGTTGTGTCGACAGTGGTAATTTTACTACATATTCAGAACAATTTATTTAAAGTCTTAACAGAAAAAATCGTTGGGAATTTTAGAGCTTTTGTGCGTGCATTAAGTCATGAATATTTTAGGAAAATGATATGGTCTAATGAAACCATCGGGTAGTCATAAGGTGTCGTTGGTCATTATTTTTAACACATTTTAAGAATCATTACTAACCTTTGTTGTTAAGATCAATATTTTCAGTGATTTTAATATATGTAATAGTAATCAACGAAGACATCAACAGTGACTTAGAATATAACAGATTTTGTACTGATTATTTCTTTTTCAATTTAGGTGACAAAGGGTGTGAATCTACAAATATCACAGACAGCGGGCGGTTCTGAGAAGGGAACAGTGGCTTGTACATCAAAGAAGTTTGAGGTAACTACAGATTAACATTGTATTTGAATGTTTGTAAAACGTTATGATGCAAATCTGCATCATATTCCATCACATTGCTGAAAACGTAGATTTTTGTTTGAAAGCCTACGTGCATTGCTCTGTCACTCATTAGCTCTGTTCATCGACTCTTTTTGACTGTTTGTCACATAACAGTGCTACTGCAAGAATTGTATCATAGTCTCTTCTAAGACGAAGAGATATTTGTAGAGCAGAGATTTTTATATCGCCAGGTCCAGCAAACGGTTTCAGCTCGTACGTGTGCGATTAATTTGTCCGTATACGGTAAAGAAGCATCATACTCAGAATACAGTCTGTTGCATACATTAAAATTCTCGTTTAAAATGCTGGATCGTCAAATTCCTTTCGATGGCAAATTGCCGACTTAAACAAATCACAAAATTCACAGATTCGGTCTTCAATATCAAGTCCTTCATAACGGACTGTTTCGATACGGAACAGGAGAGAGCCCGATTTAATTTAGCAAGAAAAGATATTGACTACGACTGAAATTAACTTTCAAATACTGTTCAACCCCATAACTCTACTTGAATGTGTGAAGCTCAACCTTGTTTTGAATAATGTTTTCCAATCATTTTTGATGGAGTTATGCAATAGATCCTTTGCTACAGATAAATTGCGCTGTGAAACTGAATAGAAATAATTTGTCCATCCTACTTCCTCGAAAATTTGATATATTTCAAATTACCAGTTATTACTTTTTAACCCTATGCACCCTGACCCCCATTCGATTTGAAACCTAGGAAGCCCCATCTTTAAATAGAATCGTTTGTCACCCTGTCGCTTGACATTAGAACTAACCTACCACAATCAGATCACACGAGGTTTCCGCCTTTCTCTTTTTGAGCCCACCCTATATCTCCATGAGTTGAAGCGAACTTGAGTAGAGCTGTGAATAAAGCAAGTCAACGATGTCAATATACCATAGAAAGTGTTGGGCATACAGGAAACAGCAACAAATTCTCTATCATGTTGAAGTTAGGGTTCAAGAGGCTACTCGTCTATATTATGCAAAGGAGATAAACGGGCTCCACATATTTATAACTCTATAATATCACCCTTGGCGGTAGAGTTATCCGTTAGTAACCTCTTTATGATATGAAACCATGGCTGTAAATACCGGTATCCTATGTGCCTGTCAAACAGGAAAAGTTGTAAAGGAAAAGTCTACAATAAAAGTACCGATGCTTTAGATGTACACACCACATACATGGACAGCCATCAATATGTTTGATAATGCCGCTCTGAATACACAACATCACATCTCGAAAGACGCGACACTGCTAAAGCAATGCCAAATAATACATTAAGTATGTTTGCTCCACGTGATTGAAGTCATTCTGAACGTGAAATCGACAAGGTCGGTATCCCTACTAATAATCTTAATCTCGAAGAACTAAATAATGTTCGAATGGCTAATACTGAACAATAACCATTTCTACAGAACTCAAAATAAACAAAACGAAATATTCTACCACATCCACAGTACATTGGATTAAAAACAATCCAATTTTATATATCAGTAGCAGGTGGGAATTGTGTAGGTAAATCTCTCCTATTCACAAGACAAGGTAATTTTTAAAGACATCTTACAAGACCCCGGGTGATATTTCCTTAGAATATAGGCTTAATACAACACTAGAACAAGATCAAAGCCCCAAGCTCTCGCAGGATGTAATTTCAATAAAGTAATAGTTCGCTATTCGTATAGTAGATGGATTTTGGATGAAGATATTTTAGGACACAATTCCTCTTTGTCATAAGTGTTGACAGCCTCACCTGCTGCGCATGCGACAGCTCGCCAAACCAGACCGCTCATGCAGCGTACTTTGTGCCACATCGGTGATCGCACAATGACCCTTGACACAAAACGGTTGCTGGGTGATGCACGAGCATGGGCCGGCTAAATGGTGGGTGGCAAATGTCCGGGGACTAAATGTCTGAGGGGTAACTATCCTGTTACCCCGACTGGATGCTATCGAACAGTGTGATATGTTATATCCTAAACGAAATATGTCGATATTTTTAATTTAAATATAATTGATTATGTTAATTTAGTGATTTTAAAACTTTATTGCCGGAAATTTTGCTCTAAGCAAAACGTAATGAAGCTTGGCTGTGACGTAAGATGATGCAATCAGAAGAGTCATGGGATCGCAATGGCGGCGAACATACCCTTGAGAATTGTTTTCATACGACTCAGTGCAATTGTATCAGTGAACTGCTTTTTGCCGCCTTCGGTAGCCCCGCTCGCGACTATTAGACAAGGTGCTCATAATATTAAAGTGGCACTCCCACTTGGTAATATTTTAAAACACATTGTTAATGCCAACGGTCGATATTTGACGTGGCGACTGCGCGCGGATCGCGAGATATCGATAAAAAGATTTCATTTCCCGAGCGTATTTTTTCACATCCCGAAGTTTTACGATCGTTTCTAATTATAACCCAAAATCCCACGAAGGTTTGTTGTTGTGCTGATTGACGATATTCTAGGGACTCCATAATAATTCGAACGACGCAATTAATGTACCTCCCACTGCAAAGACTTTTTATACAGCATTATGCCTTTATCTCAGGTAATTTTATTTTTAAACTTCTCCTTAGTTTTTGTCGTTTTCATTATTCTCAATCAGTTGTATTACTATATTTTTAACCAACGCCACATAGATATCAGTTTTTTAAGTATAAAATATTAGCCGCCTTTGATGAGTACATTTTGTCGTCTGCCAGTGCTGAGACAGCCTGGTGACAAATTATTATCATGTTCAAACATTCCTTTCAGATATCCCCCAAAATTTTCATCAAAAAGTGCTGCCTATGAAAAATGTTTACTGTTTGAGCCAAAACTATGAAAGAATTACAAAATCATAAGAACATGTTGCACACAATTCGGTAAGAGTAATTACAGCACCCAATTTAGCTCGAGTCTTGCTTGGAGTTCCGTCAGAGGGAAAAAGACCAGCCTGAGGGATGACCTCTCGACCTCCACCAAAGTTAGTCTGGTGTGGACAACGATTGCAGTCAGATAAAATTACTTACTCGTAACCATTACTATCAGAGATATGTACGTTGTTATTCACGATTATTTGTGTAGTCAAAGTTAACAAGTCATCAACACTGAAAGATTCGGCCATATTCTGGATGTATATGCTAACTTTGCTGTTACGTCTATAACTTCAATGTATAATGAAACTAGAGAGTATTTTAAATTTGAATCTGATACGTTTGAAATTCCTCTCACATGCTGGTACGTGGTTTTACTTTTTTTTCTTTCAATATAGTTCTCGTCAAGTAGTACCGGTAACTCGTATTTCACCGTATGGGACGTTCCCGGCTTAACTAAAAAACAAGATGGGGATAATAGTATTTTAAATTACAACATCTTCAACATTCTGCGTGGTAATTTTACAGAAGAAAAATGGCCAGAGGACATGAAGGTACCAGTACCAGCACCAGAATCAAAGCATAAAGAGAAAACGAAGATCCACGCTGCTATTTGCGTTGTAAACGGAATAGCCCCAGACACATTACAATTGTCGACCGCTGTCCGTCATGTTTGTACTCATGAAGGTAAAACATTCATTTTTATTGGTCGGAATTCATTCATTTTTCTTTAAAATGATAGGGGCAGCACGTCAATCAACTATGCGCGAGGAAACACCAGCTATACTATCCAAATACTGCCTTCGGATGAGTAGTTTGACTTCCGCACCATCATCTAATGTTAACATGGTGGGCGTTTTTGTCCACTGTGAGGTGAAAGTACCGACATTTCGGACTCTTCTCAATATTTGATAAAAAAGTCAAAGCCCTCTGTGTTTTAAAAAAAACATAGTTTACAAACTCGCTGTTTTTAAGTCCATTTCTTTGTTTTGTACAATTATTAACGCTCTGGTGCAGAGCTCTCAAAAACGGCCTTCTCAGGTCCGAGAGCCTTTATAATTTTTCGGGTGTCATACCCTGTTTGTATAATATTCTTACATAAGCTTTACTTTAAGGGAGTCGTTACAGAGGAAATTGTATGTATGGATGCAAGTTACTTTCCAATTTTCCTTTCAAAGGCCACAACACTCCATTCTTTGTGGTGGTAACTCATGAAGACAAGTTCGCGGCAGAGAAAAAGAACAAAGAGGACATCATAGGAAACATCTCTACATGCACAGGCACTGACAAGAGCTGCATATTCACCATTGCAAATCGGGATCACCTGTCGAGTGATCAAAAAATTGAGAATGATGCCGATATAACTCGAGAACGTGAAATACTTCGGATGCTAAAGATGGTCTTAGGAGCTGCTTATAACGAGAAGGAAAAGAAAAAACCTGCTTATAACGAAATGGACGAGAGAAAAAGGGTAGGGCCTAAGTCTCCAGCTGCAGTTCAAACGAAAGAGGGTCGCGGATGTTCCGGGCTATAAACCCAAAGAAAAGACGACACTGCCATTATCAACATGTCTCCATATGTTTGAAATTGCGTTACATTTTTACTTAGTCATAACTTGATATGTAAAATTTGCTTCGTCAAAAAGTTTGATAAACGAGTAAATATTCCGACACACACACACACAAACACCAGGAGAATTTGCAATCATATGAACGTGCCTAATGCTACATGTAGGTATGAGAAATGATACAATGAACTCTAAACTGGATAGCATATTGAACGTACTGTTCTATTATCTTTTAATGGAGGAAATGAGTGATGACGCTTTTGACAAACTTATTCACTTAGTTACTAATAGGCTCTCTTTCTCTCTCATTTTTTATTATAGTTACAGCATATGATAATGTTATATACGGCTTGCCGTATGAATGATGATTTTCGCTCTGAGGTTGATTATATTCTTAACTTAAAAAGAATATCAGCATACAAATAATTGCTGCAACTAAAGATGAAGAGTACTTTCAGAGGCAATTTACAATGTAATCGACGGTGTGGTATATTCAACAAGGTCAAGTTTCTCGGTTTGAATGTGTCATGATGTATAAGATTTGTATTTTTCAATGGTCTGTAGTATCAAGGCAATTTTGCCATACTAAGAAGACAAATATTGATTGTTAAGATTAAACATCAGCTTTTATGTAAAATGCATCTGCAATCATCTACTTTTAGTTTTTATGGTGGCATTTGACATTGTAAAAGCTACTCATCTTTTTTGTTTGTTTGTGTGTGTGTTTTAAAAAACTTGATTGCAGATCGTCTCAAAATTTTAAAATTGAACTTAGGCTTTTGCTCAAACTTTCCGCAAGGAAACTTTAAACCATTCCTTTCAAATTCAAAAATAAAATCAGGGGTCAACATGCGGAATTTGAAACTGGAGAAACACGTTACTCAATATATTTACTGAAATTTGTAACTCAAAATTGCCGTGATACTTGTGTGGCTCAGATGGAAAAATTATTCTTTTTTTCCGAAAATAAACCAATGAAAATTGTATTCACTCGATCAGCTTCACAAATGAGCCCCAGCAAATAGTAGACCAAAAAAGCAGACGATATCACTCATTTTACCGAACATTAATTGATTAGGATCATCGCTAGAAGACGAGCGACTTGGAATCGTGAGATAGCGGTCAGTGTAGATGGACGACAGACGGTGAAAGGGGTTTGAGTGATTTGGCAATGACTCCCTCTGAATGATTTTTACGACTATCATGCATTTTTGTTAAATTTGTTTAATTGCTTTAGTTTTGATGTCATATGTTCGTTTTGTGGCTCGCATGAATTAACTTTCGGGATTATTTTTCTGTATTTTCTACCAACGAGGCTGCCATGCAGTTAATCATTTTTGTCAGATATTCGCATCATACAAACTTACTATCAGAGGTATATATCAAATATACCAGGATCACGAGGTTCCTGCTGGAAGCTAATCTGACATTCAAGGTTTATTTTGGGACTTTGAGTTTTAGGACCTGTGAAATTACCTGAATTTGTAAACGATGTGTTACCAGAATACGTTTTTGGACCATCATGAATTGCTCGCGGAAATACATATATCAGCCAAAATGTCACAGAGGGCGCTATATGTCACTCTCGAGCAAAAGATAAAAGCCTCTTGAGATATTAATGTCGCGAAACTCTGAACATCACAGAATTTCCCTTGTTCTGACGTCATTCAATGACATTACTAACGCCGCTTGTCAAGGTACTATGGTCATTGCAGAGCCAGCGTAACAAAACTCGAATTATCTAAAGACCTTCAAATAATACAACTGCAAACGTTCGTATATGTTCAGTCCACTCGAAGCCTAAGTGAATATGGTTGAACACTTGATCACAATATAGACTTGCTCCGATATTGTTAGTGTTTTCAACTCGGAAGACGTCAGGGGATCCGTGTTGGTTTTTGCTGTGATTGTTTTCCAACTATAAGAAATTACATATCGACTTGTCATGTCTGAGGATAACGCGTAACAAAGGCTACTACCTTGTCCTTTACAGTGAATTTCAATTTCAAGCGTAATTAATTAAATATTGCATTTTGTAGCCAATTTTGTAATTGTCCTTTGATTAATAACAATGTATTTGTGCTTGTGAAGCAACAATCAACAGGCAGGCTGTGTTGTTGGTAATATAGTTTTTGGCCGTTAAGTAGGAAATACTGACGGGCTGGGAAAATAGAAACTAAACGACAGTGGACCACAGAAATAGACGGGCGGGAACAATAGGAAAGAAAATCAAACAAACAAACTCAACAACAACAATCCCCATATTTTGGTAGATAGCCTATTATAGATGAGCATTACTTTGATCAATTGAAAATATTTCTCCGTCTGTAATATCTCAAATTTAAAGTTCCATTAGCTGTATCTTCTGGCGATTTTTCCATTAGTTTTGATTGAAATGATCACTGGCTCATGATGAATAGCATGTCAAATAACAGAGAATCGCATATTATTCGGAAACATTACGTGCCCAACAACTAAATAACATGTGATTTTACAACGAAAATTTCAATTCTTGTCCGGACAGAAATACAAACTCTGTTCACACGCGGATTGCAACGTAGGCATTCTTCTGCACCTGCGCGAGCCATTTGCAGCAATTTCAAAATTCATTACTTATGCCCGGTACTTACATCGTAGTCCATTGTCCAGCACGTTGCGTAGCCAGATGTCTGGCAATCCACGACGTGATTTTGTTTTGATCCCGCAATAAACGTGAATTTGTACATCTCGCGTGATCGCGGCGTCACCATATCTGCGTTCTCCCCCAACACGCTGAGCATGCCACACGTCAACAAACGAGCTCGTTTGAACAAAAATTAGCAGTTTTATGTGGCTATAAACATCACTAATCATGTTTGTTTCTTCTAAAACAACATTTTGCAACAAATATGAGCCTCCAACATGGAATTTTCCGAGGTAAAAAATGGTCAAAAGTTACAAATAATGGCCCTTTCAATGTAGTTAAACCTTCGGGTGCTCAACAGAAAGGTATACGGGATGGTTCAGTTTTTGAACGAAAAACTCCCTAAACATGCTGCAGAACAAAAAAGGCAACTTGATTGAGGCAAGCCTTCGCATTCAATAGAAGATCGAAAAGGAAATTCGCCGAATTTGTGAACAAAATCCCCATAAGTGGGCCATACTTTTTTTAAAATATACGCGGTGGAGGTTTTCAATCCGCGACGCTCATGTCCGTCTAAAAATATTTTGAGAACCCTCACCAGTAAAACCACAAAAGGAAAACTGGTGAACAAAGAACTTACAAATTTTCTTCAACAATTTAGAATCGCTAGTACATAATTAAATCACTTTGTCCATATAGCGTTCGTGTGTTTTTCTTATTTCCTATATTTTCTTTCATTTGTTGCGTTCATTTGATCGCTATCATTCTCTTTATTTCGACACAAATTTCCATTCTACGTCCATTGGTTTCCATTTCTTCAATAGGTGCATCCTGAAGAACACATTGAAAACACGATTGGAACTAATGTGGGATAATTGGATGGTGAAGTAATGCCGATTGAATCTACAAACTTAATCTCATCTGCTTTTCTTTTTACATTACACACTTGTTTATAAGTAATTTGTATTATTGCAAAATTAAACTATCTGGCACCTAACACTTTTGAGAAATTTAAAAAATATGAAAATCAAATTATCCAAAATTAGTTCCAATCGTGTTTGAAGTAAGGCATTTACACTTACCGCATAATAAAATGTTCATACTTTTCAACGTTTATTTCCACCTTCTTTTCACGCGTGAGAGGAAATGAAATTGATGCTGTAACTAAACTGTCAATCTCAGAAAACCATAGTTTTTGTCTCTGAAGTATGCTGTTGCAACACTACAAACTTCATCAGCAGATGAACCAATCACAGTAACGTGACATTTCGGACACCTGCTACCAGAATGGGGTCATAAATTACTTGGTTATTGATAAACCAGGATTTATATAGCCTTTTTGACACCTTTTTCGAAACATACAGGATCAATATTCGGAATTTGTACATTTTTAGGAAACCATGTGGCCATTTGACTCGATGTGTACATAGCTTCAATGTCGTAGAAGCGGGACGTCTGTGTTCAAGAATTTATGGCAGTTTTGAATGCCCTCCCTGTTTCTCCGATGCAGATATCCGAGCAGGGGCCCTGACTAGTCTGGCCCCGAATTTGAATCAGATAAATAGGAAAGGTGATATCTTTCTTGACAAATTTGTTCTTTGAGGAAACCTCAGCGTCAGACAAACCTTTATGACTCGCCTGACTGTATCAACAAGTGGGTGGAAAAACTGTTCGAGGAAGTTAGATTGATATCAATGCAAACATAACCATTAACGTTCTTCAAGCTTATTCTTGTATGTTTATTTTATTATTAGCGCATCCATTGCAAAATTTATGTTCTTTCCAAAATCTAACACCAAATCATCTTTGTACTGATGAAGATTACTGAAAGTCAGCAACATTTGCTCACCAAAATCGATATAAAAGAAAATCACAGCAAAACGACTTGAAAGTCACAAAGTGATCATGGACATAATGTTTAGATTAGACATTTGACAGGCGACATGTTCTTTAATCAAATACAATAGATATAAGGAGATGCTGCTGAAGGTCGCTTCCATTTTTGAATGGTAGCTGTTCTACCTTCAAAATTTAAGAACAGAGTATCCTGGGGAATTATGTGACTATTGCACATGTTCACTACAGGATAGAGGATCACTACATGATAAAGGAAACAATTATAATTAATAATCAAAATGCTAAATAATTTGGTAGCAACAAAATTATTAATATAAGTCACATATGTTGTAAATATCCACAGGCCGGCATACTTTTCATAAATCAAGTAGATTTGACTAACTCGTGGAAAACATATCGCGCTGTTATTACTACATTGGTGTCAGGCAGAAAGCTTTGTACATGTGGTGTTTATTCGTCACATTACGGAATTTTTACAGCAGCCTACGTTTTGTACATAACTAACAAGCATAGACCAGATGCTACTAAATATATTACGACAATTTATTCCAGGGGAAGATAGCTTTCCAGGTATCAGTCTTCACTATAAACAACATCAGTCTTTTATTGAACGCACGCTCCGACAGCACAGCAGCCATACGGTTTCCATATTAAAGGTATACTGTCACCTGTTCCAATTTTGCCTCAGTTACCATGGAAAGAGAGAATCTAAACAATCACAGAGTTTAAGCGGGTGACCGCTTTTTAAAAACATATGGGCATTTTGAATAACAAGAAACGCCCCTTTGACAATATATGTGCATATTTAGATTACAGGTGACTGTATACCTTGAATGGTATTTTGTCAATATTTTTCAATATTATATCTATGAGATCTATCCGCACCATCATATGCAGAGAAATATACCCTTACCTTACCTACTGTAATGTGATGCTTTATATTATAGATGAAAAAAATACTGTAATCCGCAGCCCTGCAGGGATACGTGTAGCAAAAACAGTACTGGCGATACTATTAAGATTGAAATTATTTTGACAGGAATAGATATATACCGTCATAACGACTTGGCCTCATAAATTACGACAGTGAGCTGCAGTGATGTGTCAAAAAAAGACAAAAAACAAAACAAAACAGAGCTGCAATAAAAAACGGTCTTCAGCAAAAGAGCGAAATCTCGGAACTCTTGACGACATAACGTCCCTTACATAATTTGCTAGTAGACACGAATGAAACTCACAAATCAGGTTGAAAGGAAAAAATCTTGGCGTCATTGACGAATCATAATCTCGATGACTTTGAAGTCCATGGTATTGTATATAAGGTAAACGTGAAGCAGAAAACAGTTGCACCACTCAGACTTAACTTGTTGACAGTGATGTTGATTGAGTATATGACACGAGTGATTTATGGGTAAAAGTATAATCTCTCTATTTTCCAAAATATACATTGATCCATGTAATTGATTAAACAACAGAAAATGATACGGTGTATTCTCTACAAACATCGCATTATCTTGTTTATAAAAAGTGAAGATCACATTGCTTAAATACGGATGGCCCGTTTCAAGAGCTTTTCGAAGGCGAGATTACGGACGTAATTTAAATAATAACTCATGAGACCGAGGGCAATATCACGATTTATTGCCTGCCCAAGGGATGGTGGTCATGATCGAAATACGGATCGGGCATCATCAGTATTTCGATCATGACCACCAGCCCGAGGGCAGGCAAAAATCGTGATATTGCCCTAGCTCTCATGTGTTATTATTTTTATTACACCGAACAAGCAAACATGCTAAGAAACAAAAACACAAAGACTTCTTCGAGTACAGTTCGCCTTCTGAGTCCGTCCGGACCTCAGCGTAAAATGTTGTCAGTGCCGAGTCTAGGGTTGCCGCTAAAGTTTGCCGATCTCCTCGGTGGCGTATCCAAATTTGTTGCTTGCATAGTCGCTGAACACAGAAATTGCATTCATTGTTGCCATTTTCGTTCGTTTGCTGTTTACTTGCATCAAAATATCGTCTAACTGTGCCGGTGACAGCTCTGCATGACGTTTCGCAGCCATAAGTTGCCGACTGCAAAGTACAACAAGCGAACGACAATTTCTTTTGCGCAGAAAGGATGCGCAGTAAGTAAAATGACGTCATCCATGTCATATCAAATGCAGAGGGCATCATCAAGTTCGCAGAGGGCATCATCACGTTCTTTTACATGTCACGTGAGTCGTGTTTAACCAATGGCAGTGCACGCTGAATGAGTGAGGTGTAATAAAATTTAATAACACATCTGTCTTAAAAGGGAATGTAGTCTCTTGTTACACTATATCGTGCATCGTCATTGTAATTTTTCTATGCATCAATTCCACCTATGCGGTCCTGAGTAAAATGTCATATCTAGTTTCAACAAGTTTGAACGTGGAATAATAATGCGGCAAACGTGTTACAAGGTCTATTGAACCGTTATTGTGATTTTCAAGAAGAAATCAGTAATTTTTCTTGCGAATTTTCCATCATGTGAAGGACCTTGGAAAATGTATTGTACAGTACTGCAGTTAATCATAGACCCTAAATTAGGGTCTATGAGTTAATGCGTCCCTTCAAGGCATTTGTTCTTCGAGACAATATTCGCGATTTCGTCGCCACTATCATTTCACGACTCGCTCGTGCATTCTCTCCTTTCCGATATAACTGCTGACGTACGTCTTCGCTACGTCATTTTCCATTTCAACAAATATTCCCATCAGTCTTTGGAGGGACGTGTCCAGTTTGTTTCCCCTGATTAGCTCCATGGTAAAAAAGAAGGCTAAAAGTCGAGAAGTTGGACTTTCCTTCAAATTTAGAGTCTTTATTTGAGTTGCTTCTAGACCGAGTTTTTCTGCGAAGCCCTTCCAATCCTTGGTACCATCACGGGGGACATCGAGAACTTGACACAAACTTCGCCACAGATCTCCGCCGACTCGGTTGTCCTTAGGATTCCAATCTTCATTCAGCTTCCGGTACAACTCGGCATTCGTCATTTCCGCCCAATTTGAGTCCCTTTCAGAGGATGGCGTCTGTGTGTGTTGACAGTAATACAACTCGAATTACGTTCATCGATAACACCAAGTTCAAATGACAAAAGTTGCATATTTAAACATACACTAAAGATCGATAGTTTGCAAATGAAATATTGACTCTATTTTATGCATTTGTGTCTACTGTATTTAAGACTAGAATCTATTCTCCTAGGTTATTCCCGAAAACTTGGGACGGGAATATCCAAACCAACAAGTGCACGTCTCCGATATACAGTCGTGTATGAGGCACACAGTTACAATACCAACCAAGAATTCGTGCAAGTCTCTTTGCTACTTCTGTTGATAGTTTGCGTTCAAATTTAATTGAATAATAACAAAAGGGCTACTTTGGGAGACACTTCCTTAGACTTGGTGCAAATCTGTGGATAAAAACTTATTAAAGGGAAACCTAAGTCCAGCGACATTGACCCTTTATCCCTTCCAAAATCACCCTTGAATAAAATGCAGCTCAAATTTGCAACATAATTGCACGCGCTGACGACTACGGCGCGACGAAAAGAGAAGTTGAAGTAGACGACATTTACGAAAATGAGCTCGGAATCCCATGGGCGTACGTACACACATTATTTGAGAGATATAAATAGTATTCAAGTATGATGAATATGTACTACCCCAGACTTCAAGACGATAGTGGGCATTTATATACTCATTGACCCGTTAATGACCATGTATTTGGCCATAACAGCAATTCAAAAATGCATTTATTTCAAAAGTGAAAGCATGAGGCAACTATTTTTTGCATATTGTTACAGCATATAATAGGGAGCAATGAAATTCACACTCAAAATTCCCAAACAAGGGATGAGGTAAAAAAAATGGAAATTCCAAACGGAATCTGGAAGCTGTTATAGGCAATCTAGGAGGAGGTTGAGATGCTTGTGAACTTCGTCATCCAAGTGCATTTTGATCTTTCAAGCTAGGGTCCGATCGCTTTGCACATATTGACTGCAAGGGCTCCTTGTCAACCATATTAAGAACTGCAGTTTTCACTCTTTCTTCGGTTGAATCGTCCAGCATAACTGTAATTATGATCTGCAGGGTGTATGGAAAAATGATGCAATCAGTAAGCCTTCTCAGAGATATTCTGCAACTGTTCGACTACTTGGAGCCGTAGGCCAACCAAACCTTGGCTAGGGTCTTCCACGCGTGTCCCACTGTTTCAGAATCTTCTCTACTAACCATTGTTCCACTCGCAAAGAAAATCATTTCGGGTATTACGTTCGGTTTTGCAAGTAGGGCAACGTTTTCTTCTGTCTTCAGCAACGCGAACAGAATCTTCATGTTGACTTCCAAGAACATGGTAGGGATCTTTTGTTGTGTTATATCCTAGGTGAAAACATGGGTATAAAGTATCATAATTCTTTACGGCTGCAGGACCACATGCATTCGTGATTACACAATACATGAAGTCATACATACAAACATGCACACACACAAACATTATTAGATAATTTTATTAGATATATAGCTCGCTAGCTAGCTAGCTAGATACATGTACGTACATACATACATACATACATACATACATACATACATACATACATACATACATACATACATACATACATACATACATAGAGTCTGGATTTTGATAAAGTATAAAATTTACATTGAGCCTCGCTTTCGAGACATAGCTGAAAACATTTACATTGAGCATCGTTTTCATACGTGCCGCAAAATTTTATACCGTTTCGAGCACGGTGAAAGATATGTCCGCCGATGGTCGACTTGCCTTCACATTGGTACTGCATGAGACAATTATTGCCACCTTCAAATGATCGAATCCGTACGTCTGGTTGGAGGAGATGCCATTCGATGTATCAAAATTTCAGCTTGATGGGATTTATGAATGAAAGTGTCTCCTGGGTGACAGGCCGCTTTACTTATTAAATGAAAGTTATCCGCGTAAGTAAAACACAAATTGCGACGAAATTCATCCCATTTGTTACTATAATATTGACCTTCTATGAAAAAAGAAAAATAAGAAGACTGTTCATGTGATAAATATAATATTAACCCATACAACTTCGAGCCTTCGGCTCGAAGTTTTACGGGTCCGCGTAAAACACTCGTATACGATGACGTCAAACTGAGAAAAATACAGCGTATTCCAGTATTTTTCATCAATAGTTTGATTCAATCTCTCCCAGAGGACCGCATGCCTATAAGTTCACTAAGTGAATTTATTGAAGTGTGCTGTGGAGAGAAGATCGCATTGTTTGGTGAACCGCGGCATGGGAAATCAGCTACTATAAACTCGCTCGTTAGAGTGTGCACGTGACTCGTTTTCTTTTACTCTGTAAATTAGAATTTTTACTTAACAATCTCTTTTCTGAAGTAAAAATCTTAGATTTAGGAAATTTCTGTCTTTTGAAAATGTTTCCTTTATGACACAGCTTATCATTACACAGCAGTTGCCCTGATTTGCTTTGAACAGGAACTTCCCCTACAAAAGCCAGAGTATCGTAAATCTATGCAAAAGTAAAAAAGCCACGCTACTGATCGGACGTGCTGTGTTTGGTCTCAGAATCCCAATCCCATGTTTCAGGCGTTCATTGTCATTTAATCTTGCATATGATGTCTGTGAATATATGGCGACCAAAGTTGTGTCGAAAATAAACTGAAAAATGTTCTGTTTTTTGTCGGAGAACGCGTATTTATCAAAATGTTTTTCCTGAACGATCATTTGAACCCTCTTTGCATATGTCATGAAAATGCCCATTATGATTATTAAAATTTACCACACAGTCAAAGCGATGCTATGAGAATTCGAAAACTCCCGCCCAGTGTATGCAAATGGCTGTGTCATCAGTAATTCCCCTATTGTGCAACCACGGTCCTGTAACTTCCCCTTTAAGGACGTGAACCGGATAGGGGCGCCATGTTTTTGAAATGCCCAATGGGTGGGGAGGTCAGTGTGCTTTTGAATTTTGACACGGGCTCATACTTGCCTAAAATACATCGTGCCAGCTACGAATTACATCATTTATTTGCATTTTTTCGGTGCGCCCTCCGGGCGCGTAACTTTAATAATCAGACATATATTTCAACATGGCTGACTTTTATACATCAGATAAACTTATACATGTATCATAGATATCTGTATGTTCAATATTTTTCAGCGCGCTCTTCGAGCGCATTGCTTTGATATATCCAGATATTTTTCAGCACGCCCTTCCGGTGCATGGCTTTCATAATATCAGACATATATATCAGAAATATGAGGATTTTCATGTGCCGTACTTTGATAAATCAGAAATATATGTCAGAGATATCTTGATGGTTGCAATGTGAAAGTGTACCGTTATGAAATCTACAGTTCATATAAACAGCATGACAAACTCCTGATACTTTTCTGTTTTCTCTATGAGAATTAACTATGAAGAAAGTAGCATGCGCTAATATTTCACAATACATATTTGATACAGTGACATATTTTATGAAGATTAAAATTACAAGATATTTTGCGTTCTCATTGATGCAACTATTTTCTTTTGTGTCACAGGTTTCCAAAGATTTTTTTCATGACGAAAATGATAGTTAACAAATGGTAGTTTTCGTCATTATTAGCTGTGCTTTCATGGTTTCAATGTTAAAAGAACAGGTCCTCTCAGACACTGCACACATCAAATTGGCTACAACTTATAAAAACAGATATGAACTGAATATGCTCACGTGTTTTACAACAGGTTAATTAATAGTAGTGCGCTTCACAGAACCATGAGATATATATGTTATCACTATATGTAGCAGGCTTTTTTTAAACTTCGCACAGTACTCTCAGAGTTTAATCACTAATTACAAAACTTTATTTAATATGCAAATGAGCTGTCAATTAACTTGACACTGCTCAATGCTTTATGGGACAATTAGATATCCATCAGATCAATATTTGTAGCACGTTTTATTTTATTTAATGCTGTAATTTTAGAGTAATGTCACTTATTAGAAAGTTCATTAAATATGCAAATAAACCCTACATTAACTTGACACTGTTCAATGATTCATAGCACAATTAAATATTTATCAAATCAATATCTGTAGCACGTTTCACCAAATTTTAGTGCCGAAATTTCAGAGTTATACACCTAATTACAAAGTTTATTAAATATGCAAATGAACCCTTAATTAACTTTATACTACTAAATGCTGTCTGTCGTATCAGTATGTGCAGCAGTTTTCATCATCACATTTGATGCAGTTATTTTGGAGTTATATGACTAATTATAAGACTTCATGGAATATGCAAATGAGCTAATTATTAACTTGACACTGCTCAATGCTTCTCAGTACAATTGGATATTTATCAGATCCACATCTGTAGCAAGTTTCATCAAATTTAACGCTGTAATTTTGGAGTAATATCACCAATTACAAAGTTCATTAAATATGCAAATGAACCCTTAATTAACTGCACACAACTAAATGCTCTACACCACAATTAGATATCTGTCGGATCAGTATCTGCAGCAGATTTCAGCACATTTGGTGCAGTTATTTTGCAGTAATATCACTAATTACTAAACTTCATAAAATATGCAAATGACCTATTTGTTAACTTGACACTGCCAAATGCTTCTCAGTACAATGAGATATTTATCAAAACAATATCTGTACCCAATTTCACTGACTTGGGTGCCGTAATTTCAGAGTTATATACCTAATTACAAAGTTCATTAAATATGCAAATGAACCCTTAATTAATTTCACACTACTTAATGCTTTACACTACAGTTAGATATCAGTCGGATCAGTATCTGCAGCAGATTGCATCACATTTGGTGAAGTTATATCGGAGTTATATGACTAATTACAAACCTTCATAAAATATGCAAATGAGCTATTTATTAACTTGACACTGCCTAATGCTTCCAAGTATAATTAGATATATATCAGTTCAATATTTGTTGCAAGTATCATCACGTTTGGTGCAGGAATTTCAGAGTTATCTCACTAATAACAAAAGTTCATTAAATATGCAAATGAGAAGATAATTGACATGACACTCACAGTATCATCATAATGTTCTTAGATTGTCATCTGTGAAAAGTTTCATGAAATTTTGTGCAGTATTTCTTGATATATGTCTACACTGTCATTACCGTCTCCATAGGGAAACCATTGTATGGAAAAAAACGATATTGCATAACTTCATTAATATGCAAGCCACACTAACCAAAATCTAATCAGTTCTTGCAAGTAGCACATGGTACCTGTGTACCAAATCTGACTTGAATTCGTTCAGGCGTTTTTGAGTTATCGTGTAAACAGACAGACAGACACACACACACACACACACACTAACACACACACACACACACACACACGGACAGACAGACAGACATCGCTATGACAATAGCCCACGTGTTTACACACGTGAGCTAAAAACAGCTCCCTATGGCTTCTCAGGAGATTTAATTGGAAGGCACGCAAGTCTTAACACAAAAGTTTTTTGATTTACTGTTGTTCCCTCTTTGATATTAATAATTGACATCCATTTATGTAGAAAAGGTCAGAAAGTCTGGATAAGTATATAGAAAGTGTGAAACAATGTCACAGCTTCTTCAAAATACGCTATTCAAACTTTAAAATTGACACTGTTTGTTTAACAGTTGTCGCACGGGGGGGGGGGGGGGTCATCCTGTTCTCAAAATTTGGAATTTGGGGTCACCGGGTTTTCGAAATTTGGAATGGGGGTCAGCCACTTTTTGACGTTATGAAAATTAATCCACCGCCGCCCCACCCCTAGGCCGAAGAAACTTACCAGTCCCCATAGCATATGATATGATAGTAAAGCTTTGTCAATACCAGTGAATTTTGTGACGTCATATCCACACATTATTACTGATAATGCATTCCATTATTCAGCATTGCGGCCCCACAGCGAGCATAACAATCCTAGTTATTTGTAAAGACGAAAAAAAGGACTGCGCATTGGAAAGGAGGGAAAGTATCAGATAAACCATGTAATACAAAAAACTATAAATCTTGATAATGGTGCACAATACTGATACTGGTCATATCATATAATTAAATCGGCAGCACCTTCAGTACATTCCTTACCATATAAAAAGTGGGTCGTTGTGTCATTCTACAATGCTCACTTTACGACATATTCAAAACACTTTATTAAAAGTCTTAACATAAACAAGATTCGTTGGAAATTCTAGAGCATTTGTGAAAGCATTGAGTTACACAAATGTTTTAGAAAAATGATATGGTCAAATGGAAACCATCGGGTTGTTATAAGAAGTCGTAAAAATCCATACATCACCTGTCTTGTTAAGACCGACATTTTTCGTGGTTATAGACGAAGACATCGACGGTGTCCTAGAAATATTAAGGATAATAAAGTGGTAGTTTTTAATTTAGATGACAAGGGGTGTGAATCTACAAGTAGCACAGACAGTGGGTGGCTCAGCTAAGATTAAGTTTAAGATTCTGTCAAACTGCCAAACGTTACCAATTTCTCGGTAGTTGTATCAATAGAAGTTTCCTTAGGTGAAAAAAAGCTGAACAACAGAACAGAAAGTGTGTTCAGTTTCAGGCAAACATAAATCACAAAATTCGATCTTAAATATCAAGTCCTTGATAACGGCCCGTTTCATTTATTATACAAAGCGGCAAGCGAGGGAGTGCCTTGTCTGTCTTTAGCAAGAAAAGATCGTTGTTGACTGTGACTAAGATTAACTTTACAATACTGTTCGACCCCATTACTCTGCTGAATGTAATATTCGTGTGAAGATAATCGCAATCGTACCAATCCATACTTCAAAGACATTAGGTCAGAATTCGTTAGACAATAGTTGTAAACATAGACACAAAAGAGCACAGAACAGACAACCATATCAATATATCATAGAAGCGTTGGGCATATAGGAAACAGTAACGAATTCTCTATCATGTTGAAGTTAAGGCTCAGGAGGCCGTTCATCTTGTCATGCAAATGAGACAAACGGGCTCCACATATTTAAAAATACATCATCCATGACGGAAGAGTTATCCGTTTGAAACCTCTTGATGATATGAAATCATGGCCGTAAATATTACTAATATAGAAAATATGAGAGGCACCCAAAAGTCCTTGAGAAATATTGCTTCGCAGACTTGACTGCATTGTAACTTTTTCAAAAGATTAAAGATGACAAAAAATATTAAAATAAATTTTGTCATGGTGACTTACAAAATTTGATGGGTATGGTGATCATGATAAAAGTACTTGTCAGATAGGTGGCCTCATGTAGTAAAATGCACAATGATGAATTTTTCGTGTGCGCAAGTCCACGGAAATCTTGAGTTAGCAATGAAAATAGCGCCCTCAGTGGTGTTTTTGACAAAATTCAGGCTCATGTTATGATTTCCATGGACCTTGCAACTCCTCATATTACCACAGAGTGCTACAGCCATCATTCACAACAGTCTGTATTTTCATTCAAAGCAGAAAAAAGAAGTTACAAAAATACATCAAATTAAAGTTCAAACCAAACAAGCATTCATGGATGTATCAAACCTTTAAGGTCAGCACTATTTTTCAACCGATCTATCTTCGTGGCGCTTTTATAAACGACGCTTTTAAATGCCGTGTGTGTGTATTACAATTACAATAGAGTAGCTTATCAACTATAGCAAACTTTTGTCTGCATTGTCTGAATTATAAAGCTATTCTAAAATTATGCTTTATTGTCGCAAACATAAATTTGACATTCTTCACCATTCCTTGTGTATGCACAAATAATAATGAAAAGGCAACGAAAGGTGAGGAAATCATTGAGATCGGGAGCAGCGGTTATGTACAAATGTTGTAGATGGCTATGTGAGTGTTGGTGCGTCTGTTCAATCTCATCATTCTGTAGTCTATACTGCAATTACCACCTATAATCAAGACGAGACCTCGCTTTGACGCCTTCACTCTGTTTCTCGATTTAGTTGCAATAAAACGTATTAGAAAATGAAATGAATCTGTAAATAAATATCGGCACAAAGGTCAAAGCATTATAGATTGCAGAACGCCGACAGCATGCTATATTACTTAGTAATGCAAAACATAAGGGAACAATCCATGTTAAAACTTTGTTTAAGTTTGCCTGATATTATATCAAACAGGTTCATTATTACTCATCAACATGTGAGATCTGTCCTTTGTCATTTTCACGATGTTATCTGTGATTTCAGTTTTACATCACTTGGTGTGAATCAAGGCAAAACTCTTAATCTTGTGATCACAATGATGACTTCGTAGTACTTGTAACATTTCAGAAAGCTTGATTAAACCCTGAACAAATAAATCATGACAACATCATGGCATGATTAACTACAGCACTGTTAATACCTTTGATTACGCTCCGCTGTCATTGCATTATTTCAACACGGAGTTCATAATTGTAATATACCAAACCAACTTTCATTTAGTTTTAGTCGTTAGCGTGTAAGATTCTCCATCATAATCCATATCTGACTTAATGCATCTCTCCTTCACTACGTAAAGACACTTGAGCACAATTAACATACCAACTGTAATCATTGGTTATTTCAATGTTGACCTACTAGAACAAACGCGATCTGCAAGGAAATAAATACAACGCTTTTCTTTTGACTGATTGAATAATGCTTGTTGTATTGTTGACATAATCATACTTTATCCTATACAAACTCTATATCCCTTGCCATGGCCCCACATCACTGGTGACAATACGCTGTCCTAGCCAGCTGTAAGCATTGATGAAAATAAGGAATAACCAACTCGTGTCTTTATGGGTAAAGATGATATACATCAAGCAGATCACAAAACTGGTGGCAAATAAACTATAGCAAAATCATCTGCCTTACAATATCAACCTGTATATACCTGAGATAAAGTTGTAATGGTGAATCGCATCAAGTGGACCACAAAATTGGAGACAGAATTGGTGAAAATAACAAAGACAATTTTTTCAGGTCCAAAGAATTTTTTCAGATTTTTCCCATAATTTTATATAATAAGTGTAGCCAACGAAAAGTGCCACCCATTTTGTCCAAATTTATTCACAGAATTACAGGAAAAATCCTAAAAAGTGGCTGCACAAAAATTTTAGTGCAAGAAATGACAGCACTCAAAGGGTTCAAAATCAGACGAGGCGGTGAGACAGAGATGGCAGTCCTACTTAGAGGAAAGTCTGGAGGAAAAGAGGATCAGCCTGTGGGATGGCCCTTCTACACCAAAGTTAGCATTATATTCGAAGTCAGATAACTCTTGTAACAGAGATGTCAGCAATACTGGAAAATTCTGTAATATTCTTTCCATAAATTAAAGGGAAACCTAAGTCCAGCGACATTGACCGTTTATCCCTTCCAAAATCACCCTTGAATAAAATGCAGCTCAAATTTGCAACATAATTGCACGCGCTGACGACTACGGCGCGACGAAAAGAGAAGTTGAAGTAGACGACATTTATGGAAATGAGCTCGGAATCCCATGGGCGCGAAAGGGCTCATGGGAGAAGCGTGCGTGACGTCATCGGCGATACAGACGATTGTAGCTTGCAGCTGGAGGAGTACCGTGAACAGTTTAGCGCGTTCGTAAGACGACTCTGGAGAGTTCGGACAGCGATATTTCTGACATCGAGTATTACTTTCCCACACTGAAATCAAACCATACTAATTTGAACCAAGATATATGTAATAATGGGAAAGTATCGCCACACATCGTTCGTAATTCCGCGGAGGGAGTCACTGCACAGTCGTTTGGAGAGCTATTCAGCGCTGGGACTATTCGCCCCATAGACGAGTGTGCAGAAGCGAGAAATACCCCTTCTGCACACTCGTCTATGGGGCGAATAGTCCCAGCGCTGAATAGCTCTCCAAACGACTGTGGTCACTGTGCTTGTACAGACCCCGAACTGGATTGGAGACCTGACACTGAGTGACTCTGCGATCCTTCAGCGTTACGTTTCTAAAACAGAGTTTTCTTTATCAGTCGCTTAAAATTAATTTTGGTTCGTGAATGATACGTAAGTCGAGCTTAGCCAGATCTTTAAGGTTGCGAAATCTTCAATATACGGTATATCGGAAAATATTTATTCGCAATTTGACAAATGTATAGCGTCGTCTTTTTTTCGAAGTTGGTGTCGAACTTAGGAAGTCGGGCTTACTCAGATCTACAAAGTGATGAAATCTCCGATATAATGGATATTTGCCCGCTATTTAAAACAATAGTATCGTCTATATTGTTGTAAAGAATGCATTTCATACAAGACCAGCCAAAACTCTCGACGATGTCCGATATGTCCTCTGTTCAGGTCTCGATCGCCAAGTAAAAATGTATTACATGTAAAGAATGTTATTCCTGCAAGGCAATCCCCAACTCACGGTGATATCTGATCGGCCCTCTCGACGAAGTTCCGATTGTAGTGTATGAAAGTTCGTGTGGAAATTTAATGAAAAAAATCCTTTACATGTAAAAAATGTATTTCGTGCATGAATAATTCTAATAATGTAAAACATACAGTATTCTTGACTATCGGCCACGGATGCTATGAACTAAGAGTCGGACAGAGGTGGTCGGGTGGTCAGAACTGTTAGGCACGTGGTGAAATCTCCGATATACATCGGATATTTACCCACATTTTGACAAAGTAGCGTCTAGTATCAGAGTTAATTCCAAAGTCGCCGATATTTATCGGATAAATATCCGTGATTTCGCAGACCCGGCGTGCTGACGCCACACAGTGCACGTAAATCTAGTATCGTCTGGTATCGATATCGATATTAGCCTAGGATTCCCGGTGCAATTGATATTTATTGGGTAAATATAATATCGGCGATTTCTCAGACCCGGCGTGCCGATCGAGACACATCATTCTCGACCGCGGGCCATCCGGGTACTTGCGGATTCTTACGTCATTTTGCGTCAGCGCCGTTGGAAGTTTGAATTTTTCAACCACCAAAGAAATATTCGAAGTTTCAATATACATAAATGACATAACTTTTAGTTCTGCTTTTTTCCACACAATTTCTGTATCATTCTCTCTTCTGTATCGTCTGATCTCTCATTCACCTCGCTCGTATGCGTTTCACCTACTGACGTCACTCCGCGGTCGAGAATAGGCAAGAAGTCATTCCAGTATCTTGTAATATCAATATTACCAGATATAGTCACGAAATTGCCTATATTTATCGTGTATATAAGAGCGATTTCGCAGATCCGGCCTGTCGAGATGGGAGACGCTTTGTGTAGTTTCGTCTTCGGATTTTTAGAGTCCCGAAATCGCCAATATTAACATTTATCTGGTTAAAACCGGCGATAGTAGGCTGACTCAGCATGTCAAGATACGAACCGCATTGTGTAGTACCGTCTTGTATCGGTATCAGAGTCCCGAAATCCCTTATAAAATCATCCTGAAAGAAGTAGAACATAACTTTGTATCTTTTGAGATTTAAAACTCGCCCGACTTTCTTTAGCCACTGTCTTCGAAAAAGCTGTTACGATAAAGGCTGACTCCGTTTGTTCTTCCTTGAGTGATTTTTGCACTCAACTGAACAATAGTTAATAATTTTTTATGCTACTGATGAGAATTAAAGAGTCGTAACGTGCAGAACTGCACTCCTGCAGTCATAGACTGCAATGCTTTGGTAAGCGGTCACACACGTTCGTGTATCACCGATGACGTCACGCACCGCTTCTCCCATGAGCCCTTTCGCGCCCATGGGATTCGGAGCTCATTTCCATAAATGTCGTCTACTTCAACTTCTCTTTTCGTCGCTCCGTAGTCGTCGGCGCGTGCAATTATGTTGCAAATTTGAGCTGCATTTTATTCAAGGGTGATTTTGGAAGGGATAAACGGTCAATGTCGCTGGACTTATGTTTCCATAAATTAACTAGCTTATATCTTTACAATGGCTGTACCAAAGTTGAATAACTTTGCTAGTGATAATGATTATAACAAGACATGCATAGGGCAGATATCTTATTGGTTCTTGTACCATATTGTAAATTTAATGAAATTGCCGCCTTGGCAAATTTCTAAGAGAAGAGTGTCAATTTGCAGACAATTACAATGCATACTGGAAAATGAGAGTATTTTCAGTTTGCATATGGTTAACACATTTTGTATAATTGAAATTCCTCTTACATACTGATACGTAGTTTTGCTTTTTTTCCCATACAGTTCTCGTCAAGTAACGCCAGCAACGCGTATTTCACTGTATTGGATGTCCCCGGTTTAACTAAAAAGCATCATCGAGATGACAGTAATTTAAATAACATCATCTTCAACATCCTGCGTGGTAATTATACAGAAACGAGATGGAAAGATATGAAGCTGCCAACACCGAAACGGCAAAAGCATAATGAAGAAAAAAAGATACACGCTGCTATTTATGTTGTAAAAGGAACTGCCCCCGACACATCATACTTGTCGGTCGCTGTTCGTAATGTTTGTGTTCATGAAGGTAGTAAACGTATTTTAATGGTAGCAATTGATTCATTTTCCCCTAAAAGATAGGGGCAACATGTCAATCACCTGTACACGAAGAAACACAAGATGTACCTTCGGATAGGTAGCCCCCGTTGAATTCAACACTTTCATCTAATATTAAGATACTGGGCTGTCGATAAAACAGTTTAAGCCCTAGAAGATCAAAGATCTTTTTTAACTTCTTGTTTATCATAGTCGTACCAATCTTCCTTATTTGTATTATTTTCTATTATTACATTTACTTTAAGGAAAAACATTGTGACATTTTATTTACGGTGCGGTTAAGTGAGTTATTTTGTAATTTTCTTTTTCAAAGGCTGCAATACTCCCTTCTTTGTGGTGGTAACTCATAATGACAAGTTTGCAGAAGAGGGAAAGAACAAATCAAACATAATAGACAACATCTCTGAGCACAATGGCGCTGACAAGAGCTGCATATTCACTGTTGCAAATCGGAATCACCTGCCTGCCAAATTATCAAAATATTGAGGGTAATCTCGAATTAACTCGTGAATGTGAAATACTTCGGATGCTAAAGGTGATCTTAGGAGCTGCTTATAGCAAGAAGGAAAAGAATATAGCTGCAAGCAGCAATGCCGGGGCCAAAGCAATCTTAAGTGGGAAAAAGAAGGCAAATGTATTCAGAGAGGGCAAAGTCATTACCATTACACGTCTTTTTTGCAACAAAACTTTCTTTCCTTATGTTACATCTGCCAACAAAAAATCAGAACACTAGGTTTATTGCTAGCTCAAAATTAGAAATGTGCACAATTATGAGGTACTGCATGTGGCATCCTAAGGTCTAAGATCGTGCCAAATATGAAGGGTATAGGACTCTTGGTTACTGAGTTATGGACAAATATGTATATTTATGGAAAAAAGGTCATCGAGGTCACGTGACATTTTGTCAAAAACATTGTATCCAATAGTTATTCCTATATACCAAAAATCAGACCTCTAGCTCTGTTGGCTTGCCCAAAATTAGATATGTGCATATTTAATGAGGCATGACCTATGGTACCATAAGGTCTCCCATCATACTAAATATGAAGGGTGAAGCCCTTGCGGTTACTGAGTTATGGACAGATATGTATATTTGAGGTCAAAGGTCATCGAGGTCATGTGACATTTTGTCAAGAAAATTGTATCCCATAGTTATCCCTATATACCAAAAATCAGACCTCTAGCTCTGTTGGCTTGCCCAAAATTAGATATGTGCATATTTAATGAGGCATGACCTATGGTACCATAAGGTATCCCATCTTACCAAATATGAAGGGTGTAGTCCTTGTGGTTACTGAGTTATGGACAGATATGTATATTTGAGGTCAAAGGTCATCGAGGTCATGTGACATTTTGTCAAAAAAATTGTATCCCACAGTTATCCCTATATACCAAAAATCAGACCTCTAGCTCTGTTGGCTTGCCCAAAATAAGATATGTGCATATTTAATGAGGCATGACCTATGGTACCATAAGGTATCCCATCTTACCAAATATGAAGGGTGTAGTCCTTGTGGTTACTGAGTTATGGACAGATATGTATATTTGAGGTCAAAGGTCATCGAGGTCATGTGACATTTTGTCAAAAAAATTGTATCCCATAGTTATCCCTATATACCAAAAATCAGACCTCTAGCTCTGTTGGCTTGCCCAAAATTAGATATGTGCATATTTAATGAGGCATGACCTATGGTACCATAAGGTCTCCCATCATACCAAATTTATATGGTGTAGCCCTCTTGGTTACTGAGTTATGGACATATATGTATATTTGAGGTCAAAGGTCATCGAGGTCACGTGACATTTTGTCAAAAAAATTGTATCCCACAGTTATCCCTATATACCAAAAATCAGACCTCTTGCTCTGTTGGCTTGCCCAAAATTAGATATGTGCATATTTAATGAGGCATGACCTATGGTACCATAAGGTGTCCCATCATACCAAATATGAAGGGTGTAGGCCTTGTGGTTACTGAGTTATGGAAAGAAATGTGTAATTGAGGTCAAAGGTCATCGAGGTCACGTGACATTTTGTCAAAAAAATTGTATCCCATAGTTATCCTTATATACCGGAAATCAGACCTCAAGCTCTGTTGGCTTGCCCAAAATTACATATGTGCATATTTAATTAGGCATGACATATGGTACCATAAGGTCTCCCATCATACTAAATATGAAGGGTGAAGCCCTTGCGGTTACTGAGTTATGGACAGATATGTATATTTGAGGTCAAAGGTCATCGAGGTCATGTGACATTTTGTCAAAAAAATTGTATCCCATAGTTATCCCTATATACCAAAAATCAGACCTCTAGCTCTGTTGGCTTGCCCAAAATAAGATATGTGCATATTTAATGAGGCATGACCTATGGTACCATAAGGTATCCCATCTTACCAAATATGAAGGGTGTAGTCCTTGTGGTTACTGAGTTATGGACAGATATGTATATTTGAGGTCAAAGGTCATCGAGGTCATGTGACATTTTGTCAAAAAAATTGTAATCCATAGTTATCCCTATATACCAAAAATCAGACCTCTAGCTCTGTTGGCTTGCCCAAAATTAGATATGTGCATATTTAATGAGGCATGACCTATGGTACCATAAGGTCTCCCATCATACCAAATTTATATGGTGTAGCCCTCTTGGTTACTGAGTTATGGACATATATGTATATTTGAGGTCAAAGGTCATCGAGGTCACGTGACATTTTGTGAAAAAAATTGTTTTCAATGGTTATCACTATATACCAAAAATCAGACCTCCAGCTCTATTGGCTTGCCCAGAATTAGATATGTGCATAATCAATGAGGTATAGGATGAGCTGGTCATGTGACATTTTGTTAAAAAACCGTAACACTTATACATGTCCTTGTGTACCAAAAATCAGAACTCTAGCACTAGTTTGAAGGCTGGAATTACATATGTGCATAATCAATGTGGTAGAGAAACATGCCAGGGTCATAGGTCAAGTTCATCCTCAAAATATTGATTTGCAGTTCGATCCCCTGTAGGTCATGTTCAGTAGTCACTAGCCCCGGCCCCCCCACGACTCTCACATAGGCCAGAATAAGCCATTGGTATAGCTTAGCTGCAGAGGTGTAGGGGAGGTCAAAGGTTATTGAAAAATCAGAAAAATAATACTTTAAAATCTTCTTCTCATAAACGGCAAGGTGAAAATTCCTGAAATTTGGTATGTAGCATCTAGGTAGTATGGTCTAAAAGTTTCTTAACAGATTTTCGATTTTTCAATTTTTATGCAAATTAGGTGAAATTAAAATTTTTAATAATTAATAACAGCCAGGTCATGTATCCAATCAAAATATGAAGGGTCAGGTGCACCAGTACTCAGTATGCTTAATATCCCCTGCAAATTTGAAAGGCTGCGCGCAACGGTTTTGGAGATCTAGCTTTGCAAAGAATTGTCGGAAGAAGAGGAAAAAGAAGAAGAAGAAGAAGTGATCCAGAGTAAATACAATAGGGGACAAGCCCCATAGGGCTTTGTCCCCTAATAAGGGCAGGAACAAAAAAGACGTGCTCCGTGCTGTGAACGCAATGAAAAGACGACAAAGCCGTTAGCAACATGTCTTTATATCTGTCAAGATACTTTACATTTTTGCATACTAATATATACCTTATAAATCAATTTTTCTTCTTCAAAAACTTGGATAAATGAGTAAATATTCAGAAACATAAACAGGAGAATTTGTTATCAAATGAAAGTGCCTAATGCTGGGTATAACAAATGATACAATGAACTTTTCACTAGCCAGATAGTATGTTGAACATTATGTTTTGTTATCTATGTAGAAAAAATAGAAGGAATGAACAATGAAGCATTTGACAAAATATTTTTCACAAAGTAAATAGTAGCCCTGAATTCTCTTTTAATTTTTGTATGTAGTGTAGTTACAGGATATGATAACATTATATACGTTATGCATTTCAAATGATGATTGTCGCGAAGTGCTTGAACACTATATAAACTTTACAGGAATATCAGCATCAAAAGATCGTCATGGCCACAACTATTGTTAGAGAAAGAAAGTGTACCTCAAAATGAAGAATGATTTGATTTAATCGCCGGTGTGGTATATTCAACAAGGTCTAGCCTTATTATTATTATTATTATTATTATTATTATTATTATTATTATTATTATTATTATTATATCTTGAATATGTCAAAATTTATTTTAAAGAGTTCTGTATACTTTTCATCTAGAGTATTATCAAGGCAATTTTACGATACTGAAAAGACAAATATTAATAGTTAATTTTAAATATCAGCTTTTCTATATGACGCACCTTCAATATTTGTACTGTCACTTTGTACGGAGACATTTGATTTTGTAAAAGCTAGCCATCTTTTTTAATTTCGTCTAATAAAATTGGTTATGAATTCCACATCGCGCCTCGAAATTGAAAAACAGCAACCTATAAACTTTTGCTCAAACTTTCCACAGTAAACTTTAAACAATTTTCTTCCGAAATGAAGAAGAAAGATCAGTTGTTTCTATTGGCATTAGAGACACAAATTACCCAATATTTACTGCCATTTGAATTAAAAATGGCCGCCATCCCTGTGTTACATCAGAGTTGAAAATTAAATTTTTGTTCCTAACAAAGATAAGCCCTTCAAAACTGTATTCACCGATCAGCGTCACAATGAGTAAGTCGTAGACAAAAAACACAAGTAGAGTCCGAATATCTATCAATGATGTGCATTGTACCTAAATAATTATCAATTTGCTTTTTCACACCTTTGTCCGTTAAGTTCCAGTGACTTCAAATCTGAAAACGTATCTCATTCAATGAATATGCTGTGCAGCACATATACCGCAATTCATTCAATGAGACTAGTACACATACCATACCGCGTTAGAGATAGAAGACTTAGTGTACAGCATTCTATAAAATTGTGTTTAACACATACAAACTCTTCAACCAGAAGCACCGTAGGGCAGTGGTTAGGGTACCGGACTCACTATCAGAGGATGGCGATTTTGAGACCAATTTCAAGACCCGGTAGGTACAGAGTAACGGACTCACATGAGTTCGAGACCCCTGCACGGTGTTGTGCCCCTGGGTAAGGCACTTACTCCTCATTGATTAATCGGGTAGTGTGTTGTGGGTACCTCATCTGTAATTTGGTTGGCCTGTTGGATGAGTAATAAAATAAAATAAAATAAAAATAAAATAAAGTAAATAAATGAGACCACTGTACAGAATATACAGCGGAAACTTCATATAGTGACTCGGTCACGGAAGTGACCATAACAATCCGCAGAAAGTTCTTTGTTGTCAGTGAAGATTAACCACGCGGCCACCATGAAGCTGACGATATCGTTCATTTGAATCCAGAAGACATGCTGGTTGGCAGCGACGCTCATATACACCAAACATACCAGAATACCAGGTGTCTTGCCCGAAGCTTACCTGGCATTAAAGAAATACTGCAGAAGTTTGAGGTTTAGAATTTACCTGAATTCATAAAGGAAATGTCACCAGAGTATGTTTCATGGGACTGTCATGAATTGTTCAGCCAAACCGCAACAGAGGGCGTTAATACCACTCTCAAGCAAAAATACAGACTCTGAGATATTAACGTCATCAAACTGTGAACATTACAGAATATACCTTGTCTGACGCCAGCATTCAATAGCATTACTAATGCCACTTGTCAAGGTACTAGGTTCTTGTCAGAACCAGTGTAACGGAAGTCAAAACCTTTAAACGCACACAAATGATACAACTGCAAAAGTCCGTCTTCTGCGCACTCGAAGCCTACAAGAATTGTGTTTTACACTTGATCACTTTGAGATTTCACTCCGATATTGTTTGCGTTTTCAACTCGGGTGATATCAGGAGATACCAGTATAATTTGGCTTTGATGTTGTTTTTCCAACGTTAAGAATTACACATATCGACTTATCACGCACGTGTCTGAAGATGACGCATATTAAGGCCTGCCATATCGCTAACTTGAATATAGTTAACCCCCAGGGTTCTGCAGAAAGATGCACAGGTATATATATTACTCCCAAATTGGTCAGTTTTCAAACATGGAACTCCCTAAACACGGCTCTTTAACAAAACATGTCCACATGCTGTAGGCAAATCTTCACATTCAATAGAATAACGGAATAAGAAAATTGCAAAATGTGTCGAGAAAATTCTTAACAATGGGTAACATATTTGCAATATACGTCGGTTGAGGTTTTCATTTCGGATGGCACACCTCCACCTGAACATAACTTTGAGAATCCCCATCAATAAAAACCAAAAAATAAAAAACCCAAGCCTCTACCCCAAAACAAACACCAAAAAGTGTAAAAACAAGAAGTTAGAAATTTTGTTTAACAACTTGGCATTACCGATACATACAAGTCTCTAGAGAAGAACACATTAAAGTTAGAAGCTATTTACACATACCTAACAGTTTCATATTTCATATTTTCAAAACTTCTTTCAAATTTCTTTCATTTGTTAGATAGAGGAAAAAAGATTATGCCAAAAATGAAATTTCAATTTTAAAACACCAGTTTTTGTCTCTAAATATTCGTTTGGGAAACTACGGCCTTCATAATGTGACGTTTCGGACAAATGGCATAGATTATAGGTCAAAGACTTTTGGTAATGTATACCGGTCAATGTCTTCGTTGCGTGATGATTGGTAAACCAGGATTTATATAGCATCTTTGACACCTCTTTCTAAAGAATTAATATAAGGATCTTGTTTAGGAAATTTTCAATCTCGTAGAACTGAGACGACGGTGTTCAAGAATTCCTAGTTCACCCCCCCAGGATAACAAACCTGTATTTTTCAGACACCTTGGGATCCCTAGAATACGAAATGGAATTTTAACAGAAAAAATATAGGGACGCAATAGCTGTTATGGTCATGTTTTTAAGGGTGCCGCAAAATAACCATTTTCCAACCCGAATGCATTTTCGTCGAATCTGTCTTCTTATAAGTCATGTGCTAAGCTTATTTTTGAACATAAACTCCATTGTTTGGTATCATTAGAAAGGGAATCTATTCCCCTTTAAGATGACATATTGTACTATGCAATATCTTCTACAGTTTTTGTGAAATATGACCAAAACTTACCCCATATCCCAAAATTTAACATTGCAAGAGCTTATTTATTATATAACCATGTTTATTTGGTACAATTGAAAAGGTAATTTAGTAGTTGTTAAAATGACATATTGTTATATGCCATATCTTATAACACTTATATCTTGGTAACACTGCTGGTGGACAGAATTGTCCCCGAGGTTATCGTTCGCCCAGTTAAAGCAATGAAATTCGTTTCTTTGCTTCGATAAAGTGTGTATGTGCGATGTATGATAGTGAGCATGCGTGCGTGAGTGCTTCACGAACTCTACAACGTGTTGAGCGGTCTCAGTCAGAAAAATGGAACAACTTAGCGGGCCATTGAACCACTCTTTTTTGGGAGTGGAGATTTAGCCGAGTGGTTCTGTCTGTGGCCTCTCAGCTAGGCGACTGATGCCGTATGTTGTGGGTTCGAATCCGATTGAAAACTAGCCGTATTTTCTATCCTGGGTTGGTAACACTGCTGGTGGACAGAATTGTCCCCGAGGTTATCGTTCGCCCATTTAAAGCGATGAAATTCGTTTCTTCGCTTCGATAAAGTGTGTATGTGCGATGTATGATAGTGAGCATGCGTGCGTGCGTGAGTGCTTCACGAACTCTACAACGTGTTGAGCGGTCTCAGTCAGAAAAATGTAACAACTTAGCCGGCTATTGAACCACTCTTTTTTGGGAGTGGAGATTTAGCCGAGTGGTTCTGTCTGTGGCCTCTCAGCTAGGCGACTGATGCCGTATGTTGTGGGTTCGAATCTGATTGAAAACTAGCCGTATTTTCTATCCTGGGTTGGTAACACTGCTGGTGGACAGAATTGTCCCCGAGGTTATCGTTCGCCCAGTTAAAGCGATGAAATTCGTTTCTTCGCTTCGATAAAGTGTGTATGTGCGATGTATGATAGTGAGCATGCGTGCGTGAGTGCTTCACGAACTCTACAACGTGTTGAGCGGTCTCAGTCAGAAAAATGGAACAACTTAGCCGGCTATTGAACCACTCTTTTTTGGGAGTGGAGATTTAGCCGAGTGGTTCTGTCTGTGGCCTCTCAGCTAGGCGACTGATGCCGTATGTTGTGGGTTCGAATCCGATTGAAAACTAGCCGTATTATATAGTTTTCATTGAATATAACGACAACTTACCCTATACCACAAAGTTTATATCGAAAATTACTTTCGTAGCTTTCGTCAAATTCTACCAATTTTCTAGCTAGACATAACAAATAAGGCAATACGTCATATGAAATCTTTTTATTTGTTACTGGGGAATGTCAGAAATATGAAATAGACTTTTAACAGAAAATACATTCGGACTCTACAGCTGTAACAGTCATATTTTGAAGGGTATCGCAAAATCACAGTATTGCCAACTCGCATGCTTTTTTGTTAAATCTGTCTTCTTATCATCTACTGAGCTTGATTTTTGACATAACCTAGCTTATAAGGTATGTGTTTTTGTTGAAATAGTATGTCACGAATATGAAATTAACTTTCAACAGGAATATAATAATGATTTGATAGCCTTTTGGATCATATTGGAAGGATACCAAGGTATCAGGGCAAATTTGCCGAAACACATACATTTGACATACATTGGTTCCCCCTCCAAAAATGATCCAAATAGCTTCTAAATTGTATCATCTTCCCGTTAAAAGTTAATTTTATACTTGTGACATACTTTTGTAACAAATAAATCAGATTTCATGCAAGAATTGCCTTTTGTTTATGTGTAGCAAAAATAGTAGAATTTATGATAAGCCGTAATTTGCGATTTGAAATTTTTGGTAAGGGGTAAAGTTTGACCATATTTCAGAAAAAATATGAAGGACATTGCATATTACAATATGTTATCTTAAAAAGAATAAACTGCCCTACTAATGATACCTCACAAGCCAGGTTATGTTAAAAAATAAGCTCAGCAGATGACTTACAAGAAGAAGAATTTAACAAAAAAGATGCCAGTCTGTGGTACTGCGATTTTGCATTTCCCTTCAAAATATGGCTGTTACAACTATACAATCCAAATATTTTTTTCTGTTAAAAGTCTATTTCACATATCTGACATGACCCAGTACCAAATACAACAGATTTAATACCAAAACAGAGCTCTTTTATCATGTCTGACTAAAAATTCTCGGAATTTGATCACGTTAGCTATGACAGTACTTTCTATATAAACCTTGGGGTATGGGGTAAGTTTTGGTCATATTCCATGAAAACTGTACAAGATATTGTCCGTTACATATGTCATTGTAAAGACCAGTTAATTACCTTTCCAACGATACTAAACAAGCCAGGTTATAATCAATAACAAGCTCAGCAGACGATTTATAAGAAGACAGATTTAAGAAAAACGAATGCGAGTTGGCAATACTGTGATTTTGCGATACCCTTAAAAATACATCCGTTAGAGCTATAGAATCCCAATATTCTTCTGTTAAAAGTTTATTTGATATGTTTAACATGTGTCAGTACCAAATAAAACAGACTTCATACAAAACATTGCCCCATTTTTATGTCTAGGTGAAAAATTGGTAAAATTCGACATTAGCAATGACAGTAATGTCCAATGTAAACTTTTGGGTATTTGGTAAGTTTTGGTCATATATCATGAAAACTATACAAGATATTGCATGTTAAAATATGTCATTTTAAAGATTAGTAAATTATCTTTCTAATGATACCTAATAAGTGAGGTTATATTCAAAAACAAGTTCAGCAGATGACTTATAAGAAGACAGATATAAAAAAAATGCATGCAAATCTGCAACACTGTGATTTTGCAGTAGCCTTCAAAATATGACTGTTACAGCTGTAGAGTCCCAATATTTTTTCTGTTAAAAGTCTATTTCATATTTCTTACATGTCCCTGTACCGAATGAAATAGATTTAATTGCAACAAAGGCCAGATTTTTGTGTCTAGCTAAAAAATTTTGTAGAATTTGATTTTAGCTTTGACTGCAATTTTCAATGTTAGCTTTGGGGTATAGGGTAAGTTTTGGTCATAGTATATATTTAGAGTATACTAGATATTGCATGTTACAATATGTCATTTTAAAGATAGGTAAATTATCTTTCTAATTATAACTAACAAATGAGGTTATACTCAAAATCAAGCTCACCAGAAGACTTATAGGAAGACAGATTTAATGAAAATGCATGCAAATCTGCAACACTGTGATTTTGCAGTAGCCTTCAAAATATGACTGTTATAGCTGTAGAGTCCCAATATTTTTTCTGTAAAAGTCTATTTCATATTACTGACATGTCCCTGTACCAAATAAAATAGATTTAATTGCAACAACGGCCAGATTTTTGTGTCTAGCTAAAAATTTTTGTAGAATTTGATTTTAGCTTTGACTGCAATTTTCAATGTAAACTTTGGGGTAAGGGGTAAGTTTTGGTCATAGTTTATGTAGAGTATACTAGATATTGCATGTTACAATATGTCATTTTAAAGATAGGTAAATTATCGTTCTAATTATAACTAACAAATGAGGTTATACTCAAAATCAAGCTCACCAGAAGACTTATAGGAAGACAGGTTTAATGAAAATGCATGCAAATCTGCAACACTGTGATTTTGCGGTACCCTTCAAAATATGACTATTACAGCTGTAGAGTCCCAATTTTTCTTCTGTTAAGAGTCTATTTCACATTTTTACATGTTCCTGTATCAAATAAAACAGATTTAATACAAAGCATTGCATTTTTTATTATGCCAGCTAAAAAAAGTAGAATTTGAGATTTACTGTAATTTGCAATGTTAAATTTAGGGATATAGGGTAAGTTTTGGTCATATTACACAAAAACTGTAGAAGATATTGCATAGTACAATATTTCATCTTAAAGGGGAATAGATTCCCTTTCTAATGATACCAAACAATGGAGGTTATGTTAAAAAATAAGCTTAGTACATGACTTATAAGAAGACAGATTCGACGAAAATGCATTCAGGTTGGAAAATGGTGATTTTGTGGCACCCTTAAAAACATGACCATAACAGCTATTGCGTCCCTATATTTTTTCTGTTAAAATTCCATTTCGTATTCTAGGGATCCCAAGGTTTCTGAAAAATACAGGATTGTTATCCTGTGGGGGTGCACGTAAACCCCTTTAGCCCACGGACTACAGGGGTCCGAACTGGTCTGACTCTGAATTGGAATCTGATCAATAGGAAAGATTATGTCTATCTTGGCAATTTAGTCCTTTGAGAACACCAGCAACCAGCGTAGTTACTTGTGGGTTTCAAACAAACCGTCGTATGTTATACATCGTTTGACTGTATCAACAAGTGGATGGGAAATTGTTCGAGAAAATAAGATTTATGTCAATACAAACATAAACATTGACGTTTTTCAAGCTTAATCCTGTATGTTTATATGATTCACAGGCGCATCCATAGCAAAATGATATTATTTCCATAATCGAACTCCAAATTATCTATGTCCTGATGCCACTGACGATAACTGAAAATCAGCAACAGTTGTTCATCAAAGTTGATATCGAAAAAACTCATAGGAAAACAAATTGAAAGTGACAGAGTGGTGATGGGTATAATATTTATAAGGTTCACCTAGCTTAGAGTTTAGATTTCTGTACTTGACATGTTGTCCAATAAATTACAATAGACATAAGGAGACGCAGCGGGAGGTCGCTTACATTTTTAAATCGAAGCTGTTCTACCTTCAAGTTTCGGAAAAGCGCATTATGAGAACTATGTGACATCACGTATTTTCACTGCGAGGCAGTTAAACATGTTAAAGGAAAACAGTTACAAGTAATAATCAAAATACTGAATGCTTGGGAAGCAAAACATTTACCAATATTAGCCACATCTGTTGTATCTACAAAATATTGACTGGCCTACACACTTTTCATAAATCTAATTAGATTTGACTAACTTGTGAAAAACGTATCGCGCTGTTATTACTACAGTGGTGCCAGGTAGAACGCTTTGCAGTGTCTCTTCGTCACAATACGGAATTTTTATAGCAACCTACGTTAGGTGTATAAATAATAATCATCATTGAAGAAATGCTACTCAATGTGTAACGGCAATTTATTTCAGAGGAAGATAGCTTTCAATATCTGTCTTTATTATAAACAGGATCAGTCAGTGATTGAACGCACGCCTAGGAAATCTCAAGACGATGTGATATTTGCTGTAAACAATTGCAACACGTGCATTTAGTAAATGGACGCTTTGCAGGTGGCGCACATGGAATTTCACCTGTTGCACTGACACTTATAATTGTGTCAGCGTAGTGGATTGTGTAATACTCATCACGTCTTTGATTCAATATATCAAAGACTTCAGAATTGACACATGAGATATTTCCGAACACATATTTTCATCACACACAGTGCTGTTATCATTTCTGGCGTTACCGAATCTTTATGTTGGATAGGTTCGCCAAAACATTTTCTACAAGACTCGGCTAAGTTCGTAATGAACGGGTGACATCTTAGACTCTCACCCCATTAACGCCTTGTTTACTTTCTATAAGCGTCGTTATATATAGTGCTACATGAATCGCATTCGCTTGTGGTTCAATACATGGTGATGGCCTGTGTGGTATGTATATATTCTAACGCATACCACAGTGACTGCCCATGGGAGTGTGTGGTGGCGGAGGGCTTGGTTGACTGGCATTTTCTAATTGCCTATTTAAGCGCACTTGTGCTGACGTCCGAATACTAAAGCATCATTTAGAGTTTCTAAAATAATTTTGCAGATGCATTACTGCCTTTATTTACAGTGTATGCAAATTATTAAGGTATGATTTTTCATTTTCATCGACAAAAAGCTTATTACCACATCTCCCAAATAATTTTCATTTGATAAGTCAATTACACAATTTTCCCGAATGGGAAATATAACGCAAGTGTTTTCAGAAACATGATGTTCATGTTCTTCCACGCTGTTGGATGAAATGGGAGCCTAAATTTATCATTAATTCGCAATCATGAATCTAGATCTGTAATAAACTCGATATCGCACACTTATTTCTCTGTGAGCTCATTTCCTTAATGCCAAGTTGAGCCGTTTTTTTGGTCCCCACGGACACCGTCCGGGGGGACTTATAGGTTTGGTCATGTCCGTGCGTGCGTGCGTGCGTGCGTGCGTGCGTGCGTCCGTCCGTCCGTTCACGCAGATATCTCAGAGATGCCTGGAGCGATTTCATTCAAACTTGGTAAAAGGATTACTTCATATGTCATACAGATGCACGTCGATTTGTTTTGTGATACGATCCAATATGGCCGCCGTACGGCCATTTTATTACGATTTTTTCATGTACAGAGCCATAACTCAGGCATGTTTCAACTGATTTTATTCAAAGTTGGTACAAGGACATTGACCAATGTCATAGATATGCATGTGAATTTTTTGTGATATGATCCAATATGGCTGCCGTGCGGCCATTTTGTTACGATTTTTTCATGTACAGAGCCATAACTCAGGCATATCACAACCGATTTTATTCAAACTTGGTACAAGGACATTGACCTATGTCATACATATGCACGTCAATTTGTTTTGTGATACAATCCAATATGGCCGCCAGGCAGCCATTTTATTATGATTTTTTCATGTACAGAATCATTACTCAGGCATGTTTCAACAGATTTTATTCAAAGTTGGTACAAGGACATTGACCAATGTCATAGCTATGCACATTGATTTGTTTTGTGATACGATCCAATATGGCCGCTGTGTGGCCATTTTATTACGTTTTTTCATGTCCAGAACCATAACTCAGACATGTATCAAGCGAATTTATTCAAAGTTGGTACAAGGACATTGACCAATGTCATATATATGCACCTTAATTTGTTTTGTGATACAATCCAATATGGCTGCTGTGCGGCCATTTTGTTATGATTTTTTTCATGTCCAGAACCATAACTCAGACATGTATCAAGCGAATTTATTCAAAGTTGGTACAAGGACATTGACCAATGTCATATATATGCACCTTAATTTGTTTTGTGATACAATCCAATATGGCTGCTGTGCGGCCATTTTGTTATGATTTTTTTCATGTACAAAGCCATAACTCAGGCATATCTCAACCGATTTTAATCCAAGTTGGTACAAGGACATTCACCTATGTCATACATATGCACATTGATTTGTTTGGGATACGATCCAATATGGCCACCGTGTGGCAATTTTATCACGATTTTTTCATGTCTTGAACTACAACTCAGACATGTATCAAGCGAATTATTCAAAAGTATTTTTATCACAGACCTAATGAAGAGGACTCTATCCTCTCTGAGGACCTGTAATCAAAGTACCCATTAACAAGTGGGGACTGTGTCATCAACGATGACTTTTCAGCCCTTAGACAAGTCATTCAACTTTCATTGCATTGTATGCAATTTTAGTAACACTAAGCTATTACCTTTAGTTTGAAATTTGAGCATGGTATGAAGCCTCTTGCGGTAAACGGCGTCAAAGATCATTGATCTCAATTACATAAAAGTGCCACTTTAGATTTACAGTCGAGATTGCTGTTTTGTGTTATGTGATGGATGGAAACACTATTACAATTATGTTTGCCCCCCATAATATTGGTATATCTTGACCAAGTAAGGGAATCATCCGTCAATGATAACATGAATCAACTTTCTACCACTGTTACCTTTTCCTGTTTACTTTAAGAGCAATCAATTAAGTTTTTGTTGGAAGACCTGTGTAAGAAATCTTCAGATATCTCTAAATATTTGATGTTGACTGCTGGTTTTACGATATTCTTAACACTCTGATGTGAAGACGCTTTGAATGTATGACAGTGCTACTTTTGCATCTGTATACCATTTGTGAATAATTTACTACAATATATCGTGCAATCAAGATTCCAAAGGTTATTGGAGCTCCTAAGGGAACTCTTGTATCATTGCTACTATCCTTCTAGTATTCTTGTCTTGGTATTCCCAGGGGAAGCCCTGGTAGAATTTGCTGGGATTCTAAACAAAAGATAATATTTCATATAAAATCATCGGTCAGTCTGCAAGGTATTTAATACTCTTTTCTTCAACATGTAAATTGAAGTGTGACTGTATGTATACCGGTACATACCTTACTTGTAAACTATCTATCCATAGTTGTTGATTTGCATTTTCATGGACACAAGCCAAATGGACATTTGTCCCTATTGATTTCGTTCAAAGTCTATTTCTTTCTGTCCTTTTGTGTAATTTTGGATCTTACAACATTTCTCGTAGATAACGTTAGCGTATCTCTCACTCACAATTCTTTGTTCCATATTTTTTTGGACACTAACCGGAATTGGACCAATTTTTTTCTCTACAATTTTGAATCAACTTGAATGACCTTTGATCTACCATATTATATATCTCAGCAACAACAAGGGATAATATATGACATCATGTAAATTCCAGCAATCGTTATCATTCATGGCAAGTAAATCACCTGGTCAAAAAAACAAACAAACAATAATCCCCCAAACACTGACAAAATCAATAGCGCAATGCCAAACTACTAGTAAAGTGGTGACACTAGGTGTCCGGAATGGGAATGCTTATCCTGCTAGCATGCTAAATCCGTCAAGATTGAAATGAAATGACAAAGTAATTGTATGGCAATTTAGCCAGCTGTCAAATTACTGTTGTGATTCAAGGCCAGGAATACTGTCTTTCATCATTTGAGTAACAGATTTGTCATATTTGGATATCAGATATCCATATCTACCATAAAACGTCTTAAATGATCTACCCAACGTACGTTTTGAAAATCTTTGCCTCACTACCTTTAAGACTAAAAACTGTGTCTCACTTGAAATTCTTCATTTGAATCACAGCTCTATTGTATCTAAGGAGTTGTGAAATGTATACATCATAAGATGGAATATTATGAATATTAAAAGTTTGGTTAGCGTTTGTACATTGACCATTCGCAACCGAATATACAATGCAAGATCCGAGGTACATGAATATTCTACATTGATTAAGGGTCATTAGCATGTAATTTTAATACCGAAACAATGCTCATTAATGTAATCTGCATATTTGAATATCATTATACCTCGCATCTTGCACCATTCGCAACCGAATACCCTCACGTTTTCGATGAGCTTTGATGACCTTTTACGTGCTTTGACATATCTCAGCAACTGCGATCGTTTGAGAAGTTGTTTTTGTCGGATATTAAGCATTATTCGACCAAATTTTCTCCTGTATCCTTAAAATTTGGACTGACCTCGGATGACCCTTGACTTACTTTCGTGATTCCCAGCAACTACGGGTGGGGTAGAATTTTGGTTTCTGATAGTGATCAGCATAGCAGCAAATATTTTCAACGACATTTTCAATGACATGTTACCTATCTTCAAGTATCTCAGCAATAATTAAGGCTACATGATTGATATCCTTTCTGTATTGACCTGTATGCATCAAACATTTTTCTAATTCTTTATGACATCAGATGACCTTTTACCAATTTTTGCATTCCCTAGCTGGCCTTCAAGCAGTATGGCAACCACGTAGGCCTCGGCAACTCTGTTTACACGTTTAATTGTATCTCTTTTTTCTATTTACTTGTGATCGTTACAAATATGTCGATTAAGCATCAATGTACAATGCAGATATATATGTTTATATTTTGCATGATAACAACACACTTCATTTGGGAATTGGATGTTAATTTTGCCTCAGAATGATTAGCATAATTTACCGAGATATCCTAAACATTACGGTGGTCTGATTGAAAACTTTCCTATGATAGGATCAGCTTAATATTCGACGGAATGTGCAGAGTCAGTGGAGGGCGCCATTAATTTGAAACGTTTGCATTCGTTTCACGCTACTTTAATTTATTACTATTGCTCATGCGCAAAATGGTTGTTTTTAGGTGTTAAAGAAACCAGCCGCACAACGTATTTTGATATCCAGCTGAAACCAGATACTCCAATTTCTTTCATCGGATCCGACTAAAAATCACAGGCATGTCTTCGCTAGCAGAAGAAAATCTGACAATTTACATCAAACACGAGGAAGGACGAAATGAGAAACCAATACTGTGCAACAGAGATGCTACTGTGCATGACCTCGCTGAAGCTGTGAAGAAAAATGCTGACACGTTCCTTGATGCTTTTGACGGGGTGTGTGCCAACAAGGTTGATCTTGAAATATATCGCCTGGAAAACGGGAAAAAGGTCGTCTTGAAACCGAGAGAAAAGATAGAACAATACGTCGATACAGAGCTACTCTTCAATATCGGTAAGTTTAAAGCAATTTGCCTTCAATTGCCACATTATTCAAGGTTATGTAAGAGGGAAGTCTTACAATGAGTACACATTATAATTGTTCGATTATTACAGTTATAGCGTATCGCCTTTTCCATAAATGAACCAATATAACCTGTTTTCGTATTGTTTGATCAAGTAAAGTAATCAAGTTGGCTTTGGAACGATCGACTGACTGTTGACAATAACCCTAACAACAGGTGCTTGTTTAAGGTTTTGATACGTGATGTTGCCTTGCAGTTTTAGGCATTTCTGTTACTTTTCTCTTTCACTTTAGTTTCTTGTGAACTGCCATACATTTTGTGCTACTTGTATTTACTTTGCATCACATGCCCAAGCTCTGCTTGACCCTGATCCTTCGTACTCTTGGAATGCTGCTACGTGCCATTTATAAACCCATTGCACAATCGCACTGTGTATGTTTTTGTCGGGATATCTTTACCTGTTTACACGATTTATCCGGACACCAAACATGCTTATTACCCAGCAAGTTCGCTGATGATATTGAGAGTTTGATCGGTAATTATTAAAGCACTTGTGTAATTCACCTTAAACTTGATACTTGATCTGGCTGCAGTAACTCCATGAGTGGCAAAGTGTAATCAGTACAGACTCCGACAGATACGGTGCATGCAGTGATAGAATAATCGAATTTGAGACATGATGGACTCAAAAGTAATCAACAGTGTACCCATACAAAAATGTTGAACAAAGTGATAAAATGGCACAGGACAAATACAGCTAGGAGTGCAGAAAACCTGCTGACTGCAACAAAAATATTTCTGTAACCTCAATGGACATTGCAGTCGTACAAAATACCTTTTTCATAAACGCTAAATTTATGCTGATTTAAGCACAAGTATTCAACATCACTCCAACTTTCAATCACTTTTCAAAATCGACTTCCATCCAATGAAATTGTGAAGGAAGGGAAAATATAGAAACTCTTCACAGATAGAGGGATGATTGCTTCAAACAATTGAAATTGCTGATTTTAGAGGATGAAAACCAATTTACGTCTTCGTGGACTTCAACGAAAATTAAACAATGGCGGATGTGCTGAGTAGGACTATTCTATATTGGTGACGGGGACGGAGGTCCATAGGATAATAAACGTACTAGAAAACGTGCTATACTGTCACGGGAACTTTAATGTCCCCTTGTTTTAACATCTTTTAATAGTTTTCGTGCTCTGAAAAGTGAGTTTACAAACTCTAACGACCCATTATAGCAGCTAGGCGATGTTGCCGTGAGTGTGTGGGGTTCGAATCCCGTTTGAGTTATAGTAAAATTTATATTTCTTTAACCTGAGTGGACAGTTCTGCTGGTGGATATTTACTTGTCCCCGAGTCTGTCTGATAGCTCAGTAAAAAAGCTTCGTGCTTTTCCGATTACTATATATGTGTGTACTTTGTGTGTGTACTGTGTCTGTGTGTCGTCTGCTCCTCGCATACCGTGTTGTTCGGTCGTGCACAGAATTGAAACATCTAAGTCGGTTACTGTGACCAACTCTTTTGGGTTGGAAGCAGTGGCCGACTGGTTTTGTGTGAGGCCTAGCAGCTAGGCGATGTTGCCGTGAGTGTGTGGGGGTTCGAATCCCGTTTGGGTTATAGTAAAATTTATACTGTCTTGACCTTTCTATAGTTGAGTTGGTTTAACTGGGGAAGGAGATTATAAACGGACGTACAGCATGATACATGTACATCTATATTGAATCTACTGAGGGATACCGTCCAGAGGACCAACCCCTGTCACAAATTACTTTATTGCACTAGTATGGTACTTATTAGTGACTTTTTATACACATTGTGTACCCCATGGAGCGCTCGTGCAGCCAGATCAAGTATCAAGTTTAAGATGCATTAAATGTGCAGAAGTGCTTTGGTAATTACCGATCAAAGTCTCATCACCGAACTTGCAGGTTAATTAGCAAGTTTGGTGTCCGGATAATTGTAAAACTACAGTAACGATTCAGTCCATTCAAAGGCATAACAATTTCACAAAATACTTCAGTAGCTTTACCGAGTAAAGTAGAGGTCACACAAATCGAATTACACTGTGTATAATAACTTTGACTTGCAGGCTACTGTCTCTATCTCGAACGTGTGGACAAGACGATACAAACCAAGTCATTTAAACTCTATTACAACACTCAAACACTTGATTTGGTAAACCAGATATCTAAAGGAGATCAGGATCTGGGTTTGTCATGTCAGGAGAAAGAATCTGTAGAGCAACATGAAAAATTGATCAAAGTATATAAAAAGGAACAACAAGTTGATGGCTTGAACATCCCACTGGAGAGCAACAAAACGCTAATGGAGTTCCATGAAAGAACACTTGTGTACGAGTTGGTTGATCCAAGTGAGTGATTATTTAATATTTCATATTCCGAGAAGGCATAGTCTTGAACAAGGAGGGGTACTTAATTGCAATCGAAATTTTGTATAGTCAAAAAGTAAATTATGAAGTTGTAAGTATTAGATTATTATGCATATTTACAAGCAGAGAAACTCCCTTCTGTTTGGTAGTTGCATGTATAAGCATTATTAGCTTACTAATTTTATTTGCGACATTTTTATATAAAAACATTATTTAGAGAAATCGGACATACTTTTGCTAGTTACGGAGTTTCAGTTAATGATATGTTCTTCCTTTAACTGTGATCTCTTTCTTAGTAGGTTAAGTAAAATACTCAAGACAACCGGGTTACTTTAGGGAGCCTTCAGTAATTACAGGGGCGGTGGGCCGGGGAATTTCGCGCATACCTGTACCGTAAAATGTGACCGTCCTCCTATCCTCCTGTCTAAAATGTGACCCTCCCCCCTTGTCCAACATTCTAAGACTTGACCCTCCCCCAACCACTGCGTATTTTCCCCGGGAATAACTGAAACAGTATCAGCTAATTTACATAACAATTGGTCCAATTGTTATGTTAGGGACAAATTACAGAGGGGAGGGCCGGTCTTTTTGGAGTGACAGTCGCAATTTATCACGCAAGAATTTTGAAGAGATATGGTATTTCATACATTTGAGGGAGGGTCACCATATTTTGTGCAACTATAAGAAGGCAAGATGATTTAGTGCTTCATCCAAAACATCAAATTATAATACATGGAGTCTATCAGGAAAATTATTGACAATTATCCCCACAAAACATGCCATAACTGTATATTAGATATGTTTGATGTATTTAGATGTACTTTGCTTGAATAGGGAAATAAAATGTGCATTTGTGTACAAGAAATTGATTTCTGAATTTCATCTAAAAAGTTGGTTCACTATCCATGGTGTCTATGATGAAATTATGAATAGTTTTTTCCAATACAAAAATAGGTAAATCTTTGCATTTGTGTACACTTGATTATTGATATTAATGTTCTTGATTAGACTAGAGTGGTTACAAGTCCATGGTTGTGCAAGAAATTTGATTTTGGAATTTCACTGAAATGTTGATTCACTATGCATAGCGGTCTATGATGAAACTATGAATATTTTTTTTCAGTACAAAATTAGATAAATCTGTGCATTTATGTACGCTTGATTATTCACATTATTGTTCTTGATTAGACTAGAATGGTTACAAGTCCATGGTTGTGCAAGAAATTTGATTTTGGAATTTCACCGAAATGTCGATTCACTATGCATGGCGGTCTATGATGAAACTATGAATAACTTTTTTCAGTACAAAATTAGGTAAATCTGTGCATAAAAATTTATGTATGCTTGATTATTGATATTAATGTTCATGATTAGACTAGAGTGGTTACTAGTCCATAGTTGTGTAAGAAATTTGATTTTGGAATTTTACCGAAATGTAAATTCACTATGCAAGGTGGTTTATAATGTGTACGTATTTTGTTGGTGATTTCCTATTCAGGAAATATCACATGGACAATCAAAGTTTTGGCCATAAAATAAGCTTCTGTCAAAAGTGACCCTCCCCCAAGGTAGGTTTATAAAAAGTGACCCTCCCCCTTGAACTGTTTACTAAAAAGTGATCCTCCCCATTTCCCCCGGCCCACCCCTGTAATTACTGAAGGCTCCTTAGTTAACATCAGATTACTCCTGCATACTCAGATTCAGCATTCATAATTCTATCCAATCTCTCACCAGAGGATTACTCGACTATAACTTCAATAAATGATTGTATTAAAGTGTGCAACGGACAGAATATCGTGTTGTTTGGTGAGCCCGGGCATGGAAAATCAGCTACTTTAAACTCGCTCGTGAGGGTATGTACTTGACTTATTCTCTCTTCTATAGTCTGACAAGTAAATTAAAATTAAAAAGGGAGACGATTTTCACTCAAATAACACAATGTCATTTTCTTTGTATGGCCTTGAATTGAACTTTCGTTATATGATTGCAATTCAATTGAAAAACAAGAATCATCGAATTGGTTAAATGATGCAGCTGATCTAGAGGAATAACCCTTGACACGACCTGCAGAGTTCATTAATAATGCATCTGATAACGCTTATGGTACATATTTATGTGCGTTGGTATAGCTTAAAAGCAGTTTGGTTCTGTCCTTGGTTGCCGATATATGTTCTACTAAGAGTTAGCTGACCCGTTCTTTTCTCATTCTGTTTTGCGTGCTATGCATGGGTCCTCCTTTTGTTTGCGGCTTTGCCACATCGAGGGTGGTCACACAGGAAAATTCCTATCTGCCTGAAAATAAACGTATTTTAGCCAGTAAGCTTTATCATAGCACTCATTATTCGTACAAGAATGAACGTACTCTTTCTTTTCTGCATTTAAAAAAACACCTCAGACTAATGAAATTCCGGTCTTTTTCAATCTTGTGATTTGTAAATCATGTGGTTCCTTCAGTCAAATGGTATGAAATTGAAATTATCACTTGCAACTGAATTCCAATGCATGTAGATCACCAGGTGTACATGCCCACATTCTACTGTTGACAAATGATCACTATAGCTCTGTGCCAAAACAACTACCTATAGCGTTTGATAGCTTGAAAGGATTGTTGACTTTCTCGCGCTCTTTGACAAAGGCTAGATTGTCCTTGATAACCTTTTTGGCTCGCTAAGCTTGCTCCACTCCAGTAAAAACGAATCACAAACGTATGTATTTAATTTCTCTGAACGATGATGTATTACTTTTACAAATTTCGACTACATGCATGATATTATAAGAGTTCAATTTCCTGAAAGTAGTTTCACCAGCTACAAAAAGGGCGTCCCACTTTTTCTAATTCAAAGAAGGTGTATGTTAATGCACAGACAAGGACTCTTTTGTCTGGAATTAATCCGACAATGAGGCTTCTCCATAAGCGAGGCCACTCGTTAAAGGCACTGTTCGCGATCTCTTGGGTCGCGTTTGTGCTAGTCTGTAAGAGGATTATGGCTAAATCGGTAGGTGTGATAGCCTTTTGTTTTCCATTGATATTGTAATCTGTTGGGTAAATTTTCTGATGAGACAATCTGGTGCCAACAGAGGCCTTTAAGGAATTGCTGGGTAAGCTCTACTGGCATTGGCCTTCGCACAAAGCCAAAGGTCGTCATCTGTCACAGTAGGTTCTCTGCCAACTGTAATCTGCCAATCGTAAATCCTTTGCGGTTTACAGTACCTCTCAGTGGTGCATTAAATGTTTCTGAGACTTAGAATGAGGTCACAATGGAATCCGAGACCCAAACAAAGGAGCAATGACATAAGCGACCCCAGAGAGCTGAGAGGGAATATTTTGCAATTAGTAGACAAAGGATAGGATTGATGAGCGAAACACCGGTGGAGATAAGAAGTGACACAGAGAGGGGGATTTCCCAGCCCTACATATAATATGTAAATATGAGTCAGCTTTGGATTAGGGTCAAAGTAGACAGGTCGACTGCGTGAACTCAGGTGGAGACATGAAGCGTTGAAGACATGAAGTAATGAAGACAGGGAAACTTGTGCCAAGGGGAACATACTATAATGCTAGCCGGGGGAGTTGGGTACCGGAAGACAGTCGCAAGGCAAACAATTGGAACTTAATGAATGGAATGTTAGAGAACAAAGGCTAGTTGAGGCTGTGCCATGGGCGAAGGCGGCAGCTAATATGCTGACAGTAAACTTTAGGAAGTCATGTTTACAACTGCTGCTGTTATCTAGAAATAAGAAGGGTGTACTGAGTTCAAAAAATACATTTTTGCACAAGTCACACATTAAACGTAGTTAAAAAACGCACCAATCATATGCAGCCACTATTGGAATGAATATCCCTCAACTTACATTGAATATCAAAAGTTGCATATACGTTAATTGACACCAGGAAAATGTGTTTTGGTTAGTTTCACATAAACAATTCAAAGCATGGTTGCATAATAACAAAAAGTAATATTGGTCACAATAATAATACCTAGCGCACTACTAATGATATTATTCGAATGGAGGCATCTAAGCTATAATTTAGATTTCTTCAGATATAGAAGAATAGGGAATATATATATATATATATATATATATATATATATATATATATATATATATATATATATATATATATATATATATATATATATATATATATATATATAATATATATATATATATAACACACAAAATGTATACAATGTGCCCCCCGGTTATCACCATAATGGCTTTATGGCAACCTCTGAACTTTGGCACAGAGAGTACGGTTACACATTGTTGAGGATTGAAAATATGGACTCACTAGAGTGCTCTGAGGGCAATATGTACCATGAGCGAAGCATAGTGCCAACAGTGAACGCCCCTCATATTACGCAAGAGGCTGCCCAACAATCTCAGAGTGCTCTAACTACTATTAAAGCAGTGAGCGAAATACACAAAATGTATACAATGTGCCCTCCCGGTTATCACCATAATGGCTTTATGGCAACCTCTGAACTTATATATATATATATATATGTATATATATATATATATATATATATATATATATATATATATATATATATATATATATATATATATATATATATATATATATATATATATATATATATATGTTATCGGTCTAATGAAAACAAACTTGTTACTACAACTTGGTTATTTCTTACACTTTTTACGTGTCCATTCCTTACAGGTTATAATACGTGTAAATAATGATTGCTGACGACATCGACGGTAAAATAAAAATGTTAATATTTTAAACTGATTAATTTTTCAACTCAGGTGACAAGGGGTGTTCATACACAGATAGTACAGACAGCAGGCGGTTCGGCGAAGGGAACTGTGGCTTGTACACCAACTAAGTTTGAGGTAACTACACAGTAGTATTGCATTTGCATTGCTTACGACATAAACATTTTATAATGCTAAGCTGTGTCATATTCCACCAGATTGCCAGAAACATTCCTTTTTAGATGTAAGTCCCGAGGCATCGCTCTATCAATGTTCTTACATTAGATTACCCCGAATATAAGATGCACCGCAATATTGCAAAACATGTGATGATGAAATTTACCAAGTTCATAGATAGGTGTGTTATATATTCCAATATACTAATGTCGACATCTTTGCTTCCTTCATAAATTATCCAATTCATAGACGTGCAAAAGCCTGTGATAGAAAAAGGCCAATGAGTTGGCAGATTTGGATTTCCTGCACAACCTATGCCAAGAGAAATGCATATAATGCAACCACCGGCAGTGGATACTGAAGAGATTACCGAGTCGATAGTTGAAAAGTACTTCCTGCTTTACAATTCGGATAAATTTAAAGTTCACTATCCCTTTTCCCGAATTTCTAACTACAAAGAACATTTCTCATAAGATCTCCAAATGAAATAAGAGTAATAATTGTAGTGAAATCCACTGAAAGCGTGGAGCGCAACAAAGGCATTCGATTTATACAAGAGCCAAACACGTGCTATGTACATTCATCTTTCATTACCAAAGCTGAATAAGGCCTAAAAAAAATGTGTGTTTCCGGTAACCCGACCTACCCTAGTTCAAACCCCCGCCCCTAAACTTTTTTTGGACCTTGAAAACAAATCCCGCGAGATTGGCTGGGAAAGTTTTAAATCACGCGTAATTTCATGACGTCATTAAACAACAATAGCGACTGCTTGTGCAAGCGTGTTTTCCGTAACATGTGAGAAATGCGATCACGTTCAAGAAAAAATGTAAAAAGTGTGAGAGGCTCCCCACCTAACTATCCAATTTTCTTTTTGTGTCGAGTTTGTGTTTGATTCGTTTCAAAAATGTGTTCCTACATATTTATCCGATTTTTTGTGTGAATGAAAATGTTTGTTTCGCCTCGGATATTTGTAGGGAAGTTTGGATTAGTGTGTACGGTAATGTTTTGTTTGTGTGGGGAAAGCTTATGGCGAGACGCAGCCGGACCTATGGTGTTACAAAGTTGATGAGTGGCCCTTTGACGCTTGCGTTTCGAAACCCGAGTGTGGTTTCTCATCAGTCGCAATGTAGATTTTTTCGTTAGTTTGTGTTTGTGAAAATTTATTTTAATGTATTTTAGTGGTCTTGCTCTTCGAATAGCGAGGCAAGAATATCAATGTTTAGGTCTCGTTGTGAGTCCGTTTGGTGGTCTAGTTTGTTTGTTTTTTGTTTCTTTACTTCTGTAAATTTTCTTTTGACTAGTGTGTCTTTTAGGTTTTTGTTTCTCTTGTAAGCAATGATTGGTGATTCTGGGAATAGATTCCTTAGTGTTGAGTCCTTCTCCAGTTCAGCCCAATGTTTGCAAAGACTTCCCCTAAGATCTTTTATTTTTATGTAAGGGCTGTATGTTGTACTGAAGATGAGTTTGTTTGTTGCTTCTTTACGTGTACTTGTACAGTTTGTTAGTGTATTACGAATACTGTGGTTTATTTTTTCTGTTATATTCGTGATTTCATTGTTTTGTATTCTCTGTCGAGTAGTTTGTTTCTAAAGAAAGCGACTATTTTAGTAAAGTCGTCATTGTTGTTTCAAGTGCGAGCGTATCTAAGGATTTCACCTTTGATAAAGCCATTAAATGTTGTATGTGTTTTGATGTCGAGGATATTTTATTTGTGGTATCTTGCACCTTTGAAAACTACTACATCTAGGAATGTAATTTCTTGTTTTGAGTTTCATATGAAAACTTAAACGTTGGGTGCATTATGTGGATTTTTTGAATGAAGTTAGTGAGTTCGGTTTGTGTTCCCAGAAAGATTGCAAAGACATCATCTCTGAATCTTTTCCAGAAGTGAATGTTGTTGTGGTTGTTTACGATTATTTTCTTTTCAAGTTCATGAAAAGCAATGTCTACTATCTCTGGCGAGGCATTCGATCCCATGCTGCAGCCGCGGGTTTGGCGGAAATATTGCTTGTTAAATTCAAAACTGTTGTGTTTTAGTATTAGTGAAAGCATTTCTATTAAGTCTTCCATGGGTGGTTTTTGATGCCGTAATTTGTTTGAAGCGAGGTTTGTGAGTTTAATGTTTCACTGACTAGCCGAATAGCTTCGTCGTGAATTGTGTTTGTGTCCATCGACACCACGTCGAGTGTTACAAGAAATGCATGTTGTGGGAACTTTGTTTTTTCTATTTCTTGTATGAAGTTTGTTGTGTCTTTTATATATGACGGTTGTTGCTGGACCAGTGGTTTATGAAGTAATCAAGGAATTCTGAAATTCTGTTAGTGGGACTGGAGCAGCCACGAAATATTGTCTCCCTGCAAACGTTGAGTTTCAGGCGGCGGTTTGTGAATTTTAGGCAGTAAGTACCAATGCGGGGTACGGATTTTTATGTTTTTTGATCGAGATACTTATAAGTATCATGGTCGAAGTGTTTTTTCTCGTACATTTTATTTAATAGTTCGTTTACTTTGTTTACTGTTTGTTCTGTGTAGTCACTGTCTAGTTGTGTATAATACTGAGTGTTGCGTAATTGTCTTTTGCATTCGTGTATGTAATCTTTTGTGTTGACAATGACGATGCCTTGACCCTTGTCGAAGGGTATGATAATTTTCACATTTTCTTTTTTGCAGAGAAAAAACAATTACAAAAAAATTTTTTTTCCTACCTACCTACCCTATTTCTGAAGAGCATGTTACAGGAAACACACAATTTTTTTTTGGCCTAAGGAACGAATAACTTACTCACTAGAGCTACGGATGAAGCAAGGGAACGATGTCAATATATCAAGGGAAATGTTAGGCATTAATTTTATGAAATAAAAACGAACTCTTTGCAATATTATGTAAACGAGAGAAACGGGCTTCACAAAAACATGAAGACATCATATATGACGGTATCAGTTTAAAACATCTTTAAAGTATACAAACATGGCTGATACCGACACTGAAAGATTCTGCCATATCCTGACGCTTAGGTGCCGGGAGATGAATCAGAGCACCCGCACCAGCTTACAGCAGAATATGTCAGTCTAGAATACATTATATGCTACAATCGAAATAATGTTGACGAAACGTGCTATGTATATTGATTATAAGATGATTCTATTGTAGTGAAAGAAAATTAACATATTTATATCAGTCACTCTGTAATTTGCACATTTACTATTCTTTTATAATTAGCGATATGTGAAGGACTTGACTTTCTACAATTAAATTCGCAAGAAAAGTTGTGATATGACTTGATAGCAGCCAAAACATTAACCAATTCTATTGTACTTATTGATAATTTAATTACTAAGTTTCAATAATATTTTAAATCTTTACTGTACATTGAAGATGATTGCGTCAACTTCTGTGAAACTGTACAGATATTACTTATAATAGCGTGAAGGTGGCTGAAGATGTTAACGATTGTCATCAAATTATTGATATTTTGCATACTATTATTAAAGGACATACTAAATTTGCTAGATCTCTAAAATGGCTACGCCACAGCTGGCCAATTTTACTGGTGATGTTTATCATATCAAGACCTAAACACCTTGAAACACATATTTCAAACTAGGAGGTCTGTAAGTGCAACGTTACTGAAATTTCAATTTGTCAGAGAAGTGTGTCACTTTGTGCGTTGTTTCCTTTTTCTGCTCTATATATAGTTCTCGTCAGATACCGGCAATGCGTATTTCACTGTCTGGGATGTTCCTGGTTTAACTAAAAAATCACATGGCGATGATAGTAATTTAAAGGAGATTATTTGCAATATCCTGGATGGTAATTTTACGGAGGAGAGATGGTTAAATATGGAACTACCGAAGCCAAAATCGCCACAACATAACCAAGACAAAAAGATCCACGCTGTCGTTTGCGTTGTGAACGGGACGGCCCCCGAACTCTCATCTTTGCCACCCTTTGTCCGTACTATTTGTACACATGAAGGTAACCAATTTTTATCTCACGTGTGTAAACACGTGGACTATTGTCATAGCGATGTCTGTCTGTCTGTCCGTGTGTGTGTGTGTGTGTGTGTGTGTGTGTGTGTGTGTGTGTGTGTGTGTGTGTGCGTGCGTGTGTTAGTGTGTGTGTGTGTCTGTCTGTCTGTTTACACGATAACTCAAAAACGCCTGAACGGATTCAAGTCAGATTTGGTACACAGGTACCATTTGCTACTTGCAAGAACTGATTAGATTTTGATTAGTGTGGCTTGCATATTAATGAAGTTATGCAATATCGTTTTTTTCCGTACAATGGTTTCCCTATGGAGACGGTAATGACAGTGTAGACATATATCAAGAAATACTGCACAAAATTTCATGAAACTTGTCACAGATGACAATCTAAGAAAATTATGATGATACTGTGAGTGTCATGTCAATTATCTTCTCATTTGCATATTTAATGAACTTTTGTTATTAGTGAGATAACTCTGAAATTCCTGTACCAAACTTGATGATACTTGCAACAAATATTGATCTGATATATATCTAATTATACTTAGAAGCATTAGGCAGTGTCAAGTTAATGAATAGCTCATTTGCATATTTTATGAAGGTTTGTAATTAGTCATATAACTCCGATATAACTTCACCAAATGTGATGAAATCTACTGCAGATACTGATCCGACTGATATCTAACTGTAGTGTAAAGCATTTAGAAGTGTGAAATTAATTAAGGGTTCATTTGCATATTTAATGAACTTTGTAATTATGTATATAACTTTGAAATTACGGCACCCAAGTCAGTGAAATTAGGTACAGATATTGATTTGATAAATATCTAATTGTACTGAGAAGCATTTGGCAGTGTCAAGTTAACAATTAGGTCATTTGCATATTTTATGAGGTTTTATAATTAGTGACATAACTCCAAAATAACTGCACCAAATGTGATGAAATCTGCTGCAGATACTCATCCGACAGATATATAATTGTGGGTAGAGCATTTAGTCGTGTGAAGTTAATTAAGGGTTCATTAGCATATTAAATGAACTTTGTAATTAGTGATATTACTCCAAAATTACACCGTTAAATTTGATGAAACTTGCTACAGATGTTGATCTGATAAATATCCAATTGTACTGAGAAGCATTGACCAGTGTCAAGTTAATAATTAGCTCATTTGCATATTCCATGAAGTCTTATAATTAGTCATATAACTCCGAAATAACTGCATCAAATGTGATAAAAACTGCTGCACATACTGACACGACAGATATCTAACGGTGTTGTAAAGCATTTAGTAGTGTAAAGTTAATTAAGGGTTCATTTGCATATTTAATAAACTTTGTAACTAGGTATATAACTCTGAAATTACGGCACCAAATTTTGTGAAACGTGCTACAAATACTGATTTGATAAATATTTAATTGTGCTATGAAACATTGAACAGTGTCAAGTTAATTTAGGGCTCATTTGCATATTTAATAACTTTGTAATTAGTGACATTACTCTAAAATTACAGCATTAAATTAAACAAAAAGTGCTACAAATGTTGATCCCATGGATATCTAATTATCCCATAAAGCATTGAGCAGTGTCAAGTTAATTAACAGCTCATTTGCATATAAATTAAGTTTTGTAATTAGTAATTAAACTCTGAGAGTAATGTGCAAAGTTGAAAAAACCTGCTACATATAGTGATAACATATATCTCATTGTTCTGTGAAGCGTACTACAATTGATGAACCTGTTGTAAAACACGTGAGCATATTCAGTTCATATCTGGTATTACAATTGTGGTTGATATTACATTTGTGGAGATTATTACATTTGTGGAGGTTACAGTCGTTTTCCCTGAAAAAATGAAAACACGTGAATCACCTTCGAGCACTAGCCGGCTTTACTTGACAAAAGCTGCCTTCAGGTACCTAACCCTTATACTAACACCATGGGCTTTTCGCTCATGAAACAAAATTATGTCTACTGTATGAGGAAATTATAGACAATTCTGGCTCTTGCCAATATAGAATAAACCATTCAAAGCTCTCGGTATTTTAGTTTGCAATATCGAAGGCGTGGCACTTTTTATTGTCTGTATGTTTAATAGGGCTCTGGATAATGACGCTGTTCAGACACTTCAAATTCGTGTCTTTAAAAGCAGGCCTTTGCAGAACCTTTTTATTTATTGTATATCATAGTCCTACTAATCCTCTATCCTCTTTATTTGCATTTTATTCTAATGTTGCAGTAGGTTTTTCTTTGATGAATTCGTTTCACGGTATTCCGTTATGTATGGTGCCGATTTGTAATTTTTTTTTTTTCTTTTCAAAGGCTGCAATACTCCCTTCTTTGTGGTAGTAACTCATGCAGACAAGTTTGGCGAAGCGGGAAAGAAGAAAGAGGACATCACAGACAGCATCGCTACAGAGACTGGCACTGACAAAAGCTGCATATTCACTATTGCAAATCGGGATCACCTGTCTAAGGATACACAGTGGGGAGATGTCGATTTTACATTAGAACGTGAAATCGTTCGGATGCTGAAGACGGTCTTAGGAGCTGCTTACAACGACAAGAATATGAAAATAATGGCAGCCGCTGTGCAAAAAGAGGAAGGTGGTTGTTCAGTGCTATAGATGCACTTAGAAGATAGCAAAGCCATTGCCAACGCGTTTTCATATCTAATATGTTTCTCAATATGTTAGTGACTTCGAGTCATAAGTCAACTTGATATTCCATTTTTGTCCGTTCAAATTGTTGGACAAGCGCTTTAATATATATTCTGGCACCAAATCAGGTTTTTCTCTCATATGAAAGCTAAGGAATACAATAGGTATAGCCAACTCTAAGCCAGGAAATTGGTATCTTGAACGAATTTTTCTCTGATATTTATAGTAAAAATTCATAGAAAAGATAACGAAATGATTGACTGATAATTTATTATCACAAAGTCACCAATAGTCACTCATCCTATCAATGTTGTATTTACTTACAAGATAGAATAACATTGTACCATGGTATGACGCATGAATAACAATTCTCTCGAAGTGACCATAACAAGTGCTGTAAAATCGCAGTTGTGTCAAACTTCGTACTACGCTGAATGAATGGCATAATAATACATATAATGTTCTTTCTTTCTTACATGAATAATACCATGTTAAACAAATTCAGGAGAATTATAAAGAATCAGGGCGTAAGGGCAATATGAATCAGCAATATATATTCAAAAAGCCATTATCGTGCTTGCTTTTTCGACCCCAGGAAGTTTATCGCGGCATCTTACAACGTATAAATTACAAAACTTTGAATACGTCAGGTGTATTAATGATTTGTGTCAACGTGATTCTTCCATCCAAGTTAAAATGTATCTCGTAAGTCTTAACGTGGGTATGAATTCATACAAACCAGCATACTTCGAGTATCCGCGAATCATTAAAACTAGGTAAACGGATTATGTTAAAAAATTGATCTGATACTGCGACATATTTCAATTACTGAAACAGCACTGTTGGTATTGTAATTTCTGACTCTACAACAAATGTTTGTCTACACTGAACAAACAGTGCAATGGCACACGTACAACCGCTCGTGACATCCTTAGTCATTGTTTCAAGTTGTATCGAGGAATTTAAATATATGTTGAAAATTGTGAAGGACTAAATACTTTACCTGGCGTTTTATCAATGAGGAATAATTCTTTGGGTCTGATGTTACAACCAACCAGGAAAGAAAAATGCGTTAAATTTAAACGGACGGGTTAGCGACATTATAGACAACTTTAATACCAAAGTCTGAATAAATCATGTGTTTATGTAGGAAAAGTCTGTCTCTTCTGCTATTTGAATTTCTATACAGTGATGGTCCTTGAGCTTGCATTATTGTTCCTTGGATATGAAGAACGATTAACTGTTGATGTAAATTATATTAGCGACACAGCAGTGTGGTTGTGTACAAAATGATATCAAAAATGAAGAATTTTCAAAAAATGCATGTTCATATTGTGAATTTTCTTGCTCGATTAAGCAGCAGGCTGTCATTAAATCATTCTGTAAAAGTGCCAAAAAGCGATCTTTCCTGTGACGATTTGAATGTTTTTATGATATGTTCAGCAATATGTGTAACCTGTAGATTACATGTCGCCTTCTGCCTTGTGAAGGATTTTAATACATAAGTAGGTATTTGACACTAGTTTCGTATTTTAGCAAATAGAAGGATCCATTCAACATTAATCCTAAATATACCAGCCATTTAGTGTGTACGTCCGTCCTGACACTTTACCGCTTGAAAAATAACTGTAGCAGCTATCGATGCAGCTTATTGGATACGCAAAGGAGCAACTCGCTTATTGTTCTGAGAACAAAAATAAAAAGTATGAATTTCACTGATGTGTAAACTGCCCCGACTATTGCAAGTTAAGTTTAATAAATGTACTTAGGAGTGTACCATAATTTTACCACCGGTTAACATTTACAGTGTTGTCTGCTGCCGCACCTTATCAACGTGCAAGCTGACAACCTAGCGACTAGTCTCGCATGCAAGACCTCGAACCTACGTCCGCCGCGAGATGCGAGTAACCGCAGGTTACTGTAGTTACTCGCAGCTCGCTGCTTCGCCGCTCGCGCCGCATGCAGGTTCGAGGTCTGGCATGATAACCTACCTAGCGACTAATTGATTACTTATAAGACTAGAATTTCCGAGTATGTGCAACTTACTTATCCGAAGAAAAAGTCTTTACTTCATTAAATTTGCGACAAGAATACATTAACTTTGCGAAATTAGCGATTCGGACAGCAAATTGACTGACAGCCACAGTAAAGACAACAAGGACTATTAGGTAGCGCTGTCAAATTAAAGGTCAATTTGCATATTCTTTGAACAGTGATAATGCGACCATCAAGCAGAATGCTGCGACAGCACCGGAACCTAAACATCAGCGTTTGATGCTGAGCTAAATGCATTTTACAACCGAGAGAGTTAGTTATGTTTAGTGACCTAGGAGTCGGTAGAATCGTGATACTTTCCATGTATTTATTCCTGTCATCAGGCTACAGTGCAAGCTCTGTTTTGACGTTATAAAGAGACGAGTATACGAGCTTGTGTGTATCGATTGGGCATATTAACGTCCTATATATTTACAGAAGTAAGAAGTCACCATATTTTATATCTTTTTAGAAATATATCATTTCTGACTTCTCACACATGAAAGTAATATCAAGAACAATCATCTTGCTGCTACAAGCGTACACTAAAACACATTTTCAATGATGAGTAATCTACGCATGATTTACAACATATACATTTGCATAAGTTATTCGTCATCCTTCTAGATCGTAAATGATAATGTATCCGATTATAGTGCATTGAGGCCCCAGAAGTGTTCTACATCGGCAAATTCTTTGGCATTGTTAAAGCTGTAAAATAACAGCAATAACGTGACGTATTCTCGCGCACCCGCCCGCAATGGACTCAAGTCAATCGTGCACTCTACGTTCATTACTCGGCTTCGCATTTTACATTATGTCGTGCAAAGTTTGCTTTCGTCCACTATGGGCAGGGAGGGGTTACATTATTGCTAAAGTATAACAGAATTTGTTTACATGAATATGATCAAACAAGTAAAATGCATGACTAAATCGCATTTGAATATGATGTCGCCGATTTTGATCGATTCAGACGTAACTTATTTTTCGGCTAGTTTGACAAATCTACAGTGTCGTAGTTTAATATAAGGATTGAAAACACACGGTAACGTTTAAATTAGTTTTCCTTATTCATGATGAGAAGAAGTTACACACCTGAAGTATGAATCAGAGCTGCATTAGCTTTGAATCATGTTAGGAAGTAGAGATCGAGATAATTGTTAAGCATGGTAAGGGTCAGTGAATTGGCCTTTGCAAACTTTTGTCCCAGCAACATGTCCATTGTCCAAGTAGATAGAGTCGTTTCGCTTTCCACGCATTTTCTTCTGTTAGCAGCCGATTGTACAAACTCTCCCTTCGCTTTGTACAAGATCGTGGTAGTATATGCAAGCCTGTGAGTATCTATCGGCCACGTTAACGTTCTCTATACTTACAGAAGTAAAACGTACCAATATAACTATAATCGATATTTCCTCGCAAAAATTCATACATTTATAAAATATATCATTTCGACTTCTAAACTCAAAACTTTTGAATGCTTTGTGGATATTTAGAAAGAGTAATTATCATTCAACATAAGGCACGATACTGAATGAAATTATTTGACTTATCAAATTGATATTAAAACATGTTTATGAAATATGAAAATAAAATAACTTGATCTTTTTTGGCTTTTGTAGAAAAGTTGCTGCGACAATCTAATGATTTTGACACAATGGTTATATCTACTAACAATTTGGTTCGAATAAATTTTCGTCGAGTGGTTGAAATATCCTGCTATTGTGACTTTGGGTGGTATATGTCGTTTGCCTGTCACGTGATTTGGTCAAAATCTCACCATTTACACAAAATTTGTTAAACTGTTAAGCCATTCCCCCCATGATTACAATCGGAACTTCCTAAAATATGCCATGATCCTCAGCAGCTCAGAAATGTTAAATGTCTCAGACCTATGTCTTAACACTGCGTATATTGATATATTAAAATTGATTAAAATTAAATATAAAGCTGCGAGAACAGAACTAAATAATTTATCCTTGTAAGATATCAACATGTCCAATTTATGTTACGTGTTTGTTATCAAATTTGCCATTGGATTAAAAATCTCAAGTTTTAAGGATAAAGCATCCTTTCAATGATTGTATTTCTTTCAATGAATATCTATTTCATGGCAGTGCGTACAAACTACATAGTAGTCGTGTCTTCCGGCGTTTGTTACATGTTTGAACACTTTTCGATGACATGAGTTTTGACTTTAACGTTGTAAACTGGAACACGTCGTTTCTCACGGGTATAACAAACGTCAGTCATTCGTCGGAAATAATGTGAAGGAAATGATAATTGGAACAAAATTTTGACTTTTTGAAGTGTCACTTAGAGATAATTTTCTCATTTTTTTAACTATTTTACCTTTTTTTATTTTTGGAACAGGTAACAGTTCTTTTTGAACAATTGAATAACACTGCAAATAAGACCAGATACATAATACTGTTCGTCGAATTTCTTTTCCAAATCTACAGAGGCGGCAACCTATTTTTTTTTTATTTTTTACGAACCAGTGAAATCTCCAACTAGTTATATTCTTAGTGATGACTCGGAGTCTAGATTTTACAAACTGTCCACAATAAAGATCATTAAATATATAGACAGTGATCACACTTTAAATTCTTAGCATACCCACATGATACGAGAAGAAAAAAGCAGCACAAAAAAGCATAGCAGCAAATCTTTCAACGAACATTCAGGATGACAGTTGACCTACCTTCAAGTATCTCAGCAACTTTGAAGGCTAAGTGTTCGGCTTCCTTTGTGCATTGGCCAGTCTGCAACAAACACTTTTCAAATGTTTTGATGAACTCAGATTACCTTCACCTACTTTTATATATCCATTGATGGCCTTCAAGCAGCAATGGCAACCACTTAGGCCGCTTATCTCTTTTTTGTGTTTACCAGTGTTTAGTCCGAATGTATGGTTGTTACAAATCTGCATACGTCTATATTACAGAATCAATGTTCATATTTTACGTTATAAGTATAGATTGCATGTTTTTCCGGGATGTACATTTTGCTTTCAAATGATAAACATAATATACAGACACATTCTGAACATTACGGTGGTCTGATTGAAAGTTCCTCATGACAGAATCAGCTTAACGTTCGATGGAATGAATAGACCAAATAGAGGGCGACATCGATTTGAAAGGTATGCATTCATATCACACGACTTTGGTTTAGTACGATTGCGCATGCTCAGAACTTGGAGTATTTTACGTGTTCTAGAAACCACACACCCATGTACTTTGATACCTAGCTGAAACCAGACACTGAAATTTGTTTTATCAAATTCGACTAACAATTCACAAGCATGTCTTTCGTCGACTAGTGACGGTCTGAAAATTTACATGAAATGCGAGGAAGGACGAAATGAGAAACCAATACTACACAACAGGGATGATACTGTGCATGTGAGCTCGCTGAAGCTGTGAAGGAACAAGTTGACAAATTCCTTAGCGCTTTTGACGGTGTAAGAGCCGAAAAGATAGATCTTGAAATATATCGCCTTGACAAGGGAAGGAAAGTCGTCTTGAAGCCGAGGGAAAAGGTAGAAAAATATCTCAATGCAGAGTTGCTCTTCAATATCGACAAGTTAAAAGTAATTTTCAAGCAATTGTCGCATTATTCATGGTAATATATCAGAAAGATTTACAAAGAGCGTACATAAATCATTGTTTGAGTAAGTATAGATATGCTGTCTCATCTTTTACATAAATGAACCGGTTAGAACTTTTTAGTATTGTGCTAGAAGCAGAGGCCATTCATCCCAACTTTTCCCATCACAATAGCTGGCCTGCTTGGGGTCATGACACACCCACTAATTCTACTGCTCCTGCTGTTTTCGACAAATCTTAGATCAGTCCAATGTTTTTGACACCTTTCCCGAAGTGTACCTGGTTGGTCAAAGTGAGTGTTCCAACCATTGGTATGACCCCCTTGGCTTATCTACGTAATGTCAACAAATAGACATCTAGTTGCCAACAAATATCTTCTAACGGTGAAGGTAGGAAGAAATTACAAAATAGCAGTTGCGCTACTGCAAAGTTTCGTTTGAGACACAATGGCAAGCTGATTTCTCGAGCAAAATTTACACGACAAAGTACAGACTGCTTGTCGTGATCTTCGTTTTTCTGTGCAGAGGAGGCACCACAATGCTGGCTCTGTCGGTCGGACGAGTATCTAGCAAATCCCCATGAAGCAAATGATTTTCGAGCAGATATATTCTCGATCAGTTCATCAGCCATACTTAATCCAGACATGCGCACTATTCTGGAGCGATTTATAATATCAGAGATATCGTTTTTTCAGCGTACACACGGTCGGTTACGAAAGTCCAATATGGATCAGTGTCAGCTACCTACAATATAAAGAAACGAGAATCGCACCGCAGTGGTACCGCTCGTCATCAAGAAATCTGGATATGTGACCTCTATTTGATTTTAAGAGGTCTAAGACCAAATTTATTACCTCTCACACAAACTAAATACAAAATGTCTTGGCTACAAAAAGTGACAGAAAAATGACAAACCAACAGGTGATAACATTTTTCTCGCAACTTAACACTATTTTCTAGATTGTAAATGATGATTTCGGCAACAGTGAATGCAGAATATTGATTAAAGACAGGAAGGACTTCTTAGCTTGGTTTGTTGGTTGTACGTTTAAGTGTAGTGAGATAAATTCGTTTTAAATCAGCTGTGACCACAGATCTTGGTCTAGGAATAGAGTTTGAATATGAGCTCATTTTCTTCCGTTGCCATGATATCATTGTATCATGACTTTATGTGGCAAGTTTAATTGCCTTGCCCAAAAGTTGTATACACCAAATAATGAAAGGTCATTAACCATACAAAGAATAAATTGGAAATTAAAATCGAAAATGTCTTACACTACTGTAACATTAATGATGTCATCAATGTACATAAGACTTTCATCAAGTTAGATCAGCTCTTCCAAATACCACTACTGGGAAAGTCATTCAATATGCAAATTACCAGTTAGCTGATGTAGAAATGCAAAATGTCTTTCATTGCTATTTTAACACAGTATATTTAACATACATTAAAATGCTAAATGTCTTACAGAATATCATTCTCTTATCATTTTCCGGATACATATTCCAAATTAAGGATGTTTGCTTAGGATATAAATTAGCTGATCTAAAAATGCTTAACGACTTTCATTGATGTTATATAATATTATCTGTAATGTACGCAGATTTTGTCAACTTAATCCAAGAATCACATTAAAAATAGCTGAATTACCAAATAAATGCTTAACAATGACAAAAATTCGACAAAAAATATGATACTGAGTAACATCCGAAGAGTAATTGAATCCTAACATAATAACGACTGAGTAAACAAAAAATGAAAATAGTGAGATAAACAACCGCACAACCCAAAAGGAACTGATCGGTGACTCAGTGATGGCAATCATGATCCAAATATAGGTCTAAATAATGGCGTGATAATGATGACATATTCATCAAATAAAGAAATTGATACTAAGCAGTGATATATTAAACACTTGTTGGCCGAAAAATAATTGCATAATGAGATAACAGCGACTAATTATCAAAATGTGAGGAAAATAATGATATAATAACACAAAAATGATTGAATAACCAAACAGAGAACACCATCGTCTTGAACCACGCCCCCTTTACAGCAACAGCTTGGCGCTACCCGAAAAGAAGATTGTTGAGTAAGTCCGCGGAGCGGAAATCATCCTGTGGCTCGCGAGAATGAGAGAAGTCATGATGATAAAATAAAATCAGAATACAGACAACATGCTAATTTTTGAGAAGTTCTCAGTACGTTGTACGTAAAGTAATCAGCAGCCATTTTTGAAACTTTTCACTCGCTAAGAAAAACAAGATAGGAACAGTTGTATTCGTTTTGTCATACCAGTTATTTTTTAACTTTTTGCTTCACCGCTTCTTTCATATCTGAGCGTATATATACCTGCCCTCGATGTTCATAATGCTCGGTCTGGACCCTCTCAATCTTTAAATATGTTTTCTCCTTTTCGCATGCTTTAAAACACCCTACAAAGTATCAACGTCTCAATATTGAGAGAACAGAGAACAGCTTTGGGCAAGGGAGCGATTTAAATGAGTTGCACAATACATGAATTACACTGCGTCGTAATTTTGTGTTGTGGTATACATCTGACATTAAAAGAGTAGCAGCAAAGACGTAACTAAACGAAACACATATTTAGTGAGAAATTACATAATTTTCAACCTTTGAAATGTGTCAATCATTTTTCTACGCGAGAAATATATTAGGAAGTGAATTATTAGACTGTGTGAGTTTTGTTACTGTGCATGCAATTTCGATATTTTTTGCTTGATGAGTTCCACCAAATTCAAACTAAGGATTGGTCGGAGTGTGTTTGCGTGTATGAGTAAAAACAATATGCTGTCGTAACTGAATTTTCAATTTTTCATCAGATCTTTTGGAAGGGAGGGCGTCTTAACTGAAAGCGAAACTATTACGACAGTCTTACGTAATGTAAAGCTGCTACTTGAGTCAGAATAGTGGGTACTCATGAACAAACTGGTACGTTTAGCTATATCTGATCACGACAATTAGAGTAGAAATTAGAATTATTTAAATTTCAGGATTTCACTCGCAGTGTATGGCTGAATTGAACAATTATTATACTCTACAGCATTTATGCACAAACTGTGATTTTTTTAACTTCCCCCTCTTCGGTTTGGGTGACTCCCATATGACTGCCACCAATGAAACCTGCAGTAGGACTTTCAGCGCTGTTTCTGTTATTATTTTCAGAAATTTGGAGTGTTGCCATATACGTGCTGATGCAAGTTTTTGCCGCGTCGTTTTCCATCTCTGTAAATATGTTCATGAGCTTTGCAAGAGACACACATAATTTTACACCCCTAATCTTCTCGGCGCTGAAAAAGAACTTCAAGACTCTCGACCCCGGGCTTTTTTTACATGATAGCGTATGTATTTGACCAGACTCGAGGTTGAGTTTTCCGGCAAAACCTTTCCAATCTTTGAGACCGTCGCGGGAGACATCAAGAAGTTGACACAAATAACGCCAAACATCTTCCTTAATTTGGCTATCAAGGGGTGACCAGTCTGTATTAAGCTTTCGGTACAATTCAGCGTTCGTCATGTCTTTCAAGTCATGGTCTTCCTCTTCGCTATACGTCTGCTTCTGCGCCTGCAAGCGATATGGAAAAACCACAATTTAACGTTATAATTCAAACTTACACATTTAAAATTAACTATTCTCGACGGCGACGATGTTTGCTTATCTCCGTCTGGAATAATTCCATACGTGATGCCTTACCACTGAAATAACGTATGCCCGAGCTTTCCATGGGCCTACATAAGTAGCCATCTATTTATCAGCGCTTCCATAACAACTTTGAGAAGGGAGGGAGGGAGGGATGGGTAGGTGTGTTTGTGTATGTGCGTATGTATGTATGTATGTATGTATGTATGTATGTATGTATGTATGTATGTATGTATGTATGTATGTACTGTCATTGGAAAATGTAACAATTTATTGTCAACTATAGCATATCATAGGAGAGAATTGTAAGTTTTGATCAACACAAAGCCTTAAACAGACCAGAAAGATCCCGATGAAACTGACTCAAGCACCTGGGAGGGAGCTAATCGAAGTACTACTTTTGCCTTATTGGACTATCTCTTTCATCGACAAGACGGACAAAGGGGTGCACGTTTCACGTCGAGAAAAGAATACACATTTACAGAATAAACGCAAATGGACATACGCATAAGCCTCAAGTTACGGATATTCCTCACCTTTGACGCAGTATTCTGGACAACCACCTCCAGCGTTGTAGTATTGTTGTCCTCAGGCGTCACGACTGACACAGTGCAGAAAAAGTCATCTGGCACTTCCTTCGGAGTGTAGCGAAAAGTGTGCTGGCAGTTGGCAGTACAAACCTCTTTATCTGTACCAATGTCAGCTAAACGAATCATCTGTGAAAAAATATAAAAACGTAACGATCGCCGCTACATTATACAAATAGTACGCGACTAAATAGCTGAGAGTATGACTATGTACTAAATCAGAGTGGAGAGAAAGTCAAGTCAAATTATACGATGAAAGTAACCATGATAAAAATTTGAAATTCACTTTACCTTTATATGCATGCCACCTCGTTGCTGCCAGCCTTCCTCTATGCCTTCAACGGACGTCATGATAACAGTTTCTTTGTCACCGACACACATAGTTGTTTGTCTTTGCCATTGTATTCCAGATCCGGGCATCTATAGTAGAAGTGAGAGCAAAGTATAACATTATTGATGTTGTGACCATAAATATAATTTGCGTTTTGAAATAACATGCAACTTTACAAACGATGGAAAGGAATCTGATAATTTTCCTTTTAAAACACATAGTGACGTTGAACTTAAGAAATAAATTAGTGATGAAACTTGGAAATGAAATAAAAAAAAACAAACCTAAACGAAAAAGGACGAATACAAACGTTTTACATTCTACTATGCACTAATACATTGTAGTTAAAGGCATTACAAGGAGGTAAGGAAATATCGTCACTGTTTGAAGTACAAGTACATCTAAAGAGCGAGAGTGATCAGCTCTTTGTCAGCTACTTTGGGTAATTTACCGACAACAGTAGACAAATTATCTTTACTTTCGACAGCGATAAATTGGATGCATAGCTGTATCCACAAGAAAATATAATGGACATGCAAATGGTATGGGATATTAAAATTATTACAAAATACTCTCTTTTACGTATTTGGCATACATCTAAGTACAGTCATGCCCGTGTTTTGCTAATGTGCATAACTCTACTATTACAACCCTTTCCTCTTATAACTTTAAATGCAGGATATTTTTTTTTAGAAAAAGTTAGCTTTTCTGAGGAAATTTTGTATCGCGTCGCATAACTACAAGAACATGGATGCGCAAGACTCATAGGAAGGTACAAAATAATTTGCATTATTCAAGTTCCATAGTTCCAAAAATATAATGAACAGTGCACGTTCCTTCATATGCATTAAAACACACTTATTTGATTCACTCAAATTGCTTCTGTTTATTCACGAGTGTGAGTTGTGAGAAACTTGAAGTCGTAAACGCGCAGCAAAAACTTAATTTTTTACAAGGGGAGATTAGGGGGGGGGGTACTGTGTTAGCAAGGGTATATGTAGCGCAGGTTTTGCGTCCCTCTTTGTGACGGAATATTCATAAAATGTTGACTTTTGGCCCTGTTTCTTTACTTTAACACAAATTTTGACCTGAATTATACACTTTTGACCCATGATTTTGTAAAGGATGTAGAATTTTGACATAAAGCATTCGGCAAAAAATAGAATTTGACACGAATAAACATTGTAGAATTTGCGCTTTGTAGTTTGAAATGTACTCAATTATAACTCCATGGGTAACGGAAATAGGTTTATAATAGAATGAGATATTGATACCTTCTCATCGGAACTTGAACCTGTGTCACACCAGGCTCCGACCAAGACTTGACAACATTTGTCTCCATGGAATTCGCCCGTTGCAGCAACTGTAATACGGCGTTGAGCATTCCCACTATCCTTCGCGTCACCCTCGGCGGTAAAGCCGGTGAAGTGGTCAAGGAAAACGTAAACGAATTCGTCCTTAACGATAACCTCATCATCAGGTAGCTCGTTCCAGCTTCCTCCCATCGGCTTGGTCAATGCAGTGAAATTCCACTGGTTTTCATTCACTGCACAGTGGGGATAGATCAGAACTACGTCTTCCTTGAATTGCGCTCCATCTGGTCCACAGTGTACAATCGGTGAAAGTACAACTTTTCCATCGTGTATGCCACCATACTTGTAGTCATTACCGTGGCAGTATACGCGTTGTTTCTCTTCTATTGCACCTGGTGGGATATACAGTACAACCTCTTGGGACGGTAGTGTTAAATATCCACCCTTAGAATCGAATACACTGCCGACAAAATTCTCGCGGAAGAACAGTTGGCCAACATCGCATTCATCGGCAAAGGCATTGAATTCCACAATATGTTGGCTGTCTCTCTCTTGTAAATCAGGTTGCTGGAAAAGATTAAAAATTCTGCCCTCACAATTATTGTTATAAAAAACTTGTATCATGAAAGGTACTGTGCGGTTATGACTTTGGAACACAATAACTTGCAATTGTCTTGTGTTTAGTAGTACTCTCAATTGATATCATATTGTGCACGCTAACTTACCAGGCAAAGATTTACCCTAGGTAACAGACGCCGGACAGCAGATAACATTTCGCACACGTCATTTTTCTGAGTTTTTCGCATGTAAACTTTGTTCTGCGGTGGCATGGTTGATTGTTCCCAACTTCCGACGTCAACATGACCGACATAAACTCCTATAAACGGGGTTTTTGTCCTTTGAGCGTGATTTATTGCTATAAAGACAAAAAAAGATTAGGAATACAGGACCTGATTTATAATATTATGTAGGGCTCAGTCCTTGGTGTCGCGCCAGGGGTTAAGATTGGCAATGTTATTTGTATTGATTCATGATAAAATGTAATTAATTGTTACTTCATAAACGTATATATGACAACTATGCCCAGTTTCCCTCTGATGAAAGCAGTTCACGTACGTACACGACGTCAAACCCTGCAGCAGTGCAGGTAGGCCTATAGATTTTCTGTAACGTGTAAAAATTTTGGACAAAAATTGGCAACTTTTACAATGATAACAGCCTATTGCGTTAAACAAGGGACGTATCATGCAATCATTATCATTGCAATGGTAACCGTACTGCCCAACTTCCACTTGCAAGCTGAAAACTACAGCGTTCCGTCTAAAAACTAGCAATTTTTGAATTTAATTATTGACACAGGGGGCGCTTCTCGAAAATTCAATCCCAGCATTCTTTGCGTATGCCACCGTTCATATGCACGACAGTTTTCTCCCTTTATCTATATTAACGATATTCTGTATTGATCAGCGACAAGGTGCATAATAACATTTACTGGGTAATAAAAGAGGTATATTTTATAAATGTCATGTTATATGATAATAATTTGTGTCGTATTTGTTTATTTACGAGTACTCAAAAAAAAACAAAACATGGGGGCGCCCATGAAAAAAGGGTACACTTCCGGTTACTCGCATAGTATATTATGAATAAGCGCATGCGTAGTCAGTAAGCCGCTGGCGCGACTATTAAAATTACAATTTTCAAGTCTTAAAGAATCCTAGAAACCTTTCAATAGTCAAAGATTTGATTGACAAATGTACTAAGGTGGATACACATTACCTGTTTGACACAATATCGAGCTTGCAGTGTCTTCGTTAAACAGGAAGATGATGAATTGGGCACAGTTTACTCTATCTATCATCTGTATCCCTGGTAATTTCAATGTTGCTCCGACAACACGATACCCATCATCAGTCAGAGCCTCATTTATGTCTCCTGCCATATTTTGTAATGCGTCAGGCGTCACTATTGACACGTCATATTTTTCTGAAAAGTACAGAAATGAAGCAGTTTTCAAATCCAGCTTAAATAAATTAGAGACTCTAAATTGACAAGCACGAATACAAACACAAATGTATCATATTATACTGGATCATATTATATTGGATTTATATATGAATATATATATATATATATATATATATATATATATATATATATATATATATATATATATATAATATCTCTGTTCACAAAAGAAATTGAAATAAGGATAAAATATCCAAAGTGTTAGCTGAAAACTCTTGATTATTTTCATAACAGCGTCGTGGAAACACTCATCTGGAGAACTTCTTTAGAAAAGGCAAGTATAGAATTTGATACCTTTTAAACACCCGATATAATTAAGTTTGACGATACAGAAGTGGGTATGGAAGTACCAGAATTGTCATAAAATAGCATCTCATACCTTTTAGGGTCAGTTTATCTTCTGGAACCTCTCCGGTGATCTCGAGAAGCGCACAGGATACTTCATTTTTCAGATACGAATACTTTTCATCCAGTAACTTGAGTAAGGCATTGACCAGTGTACTATCGTCTGACATCTTGTCATCACTGTACCTGCTAGTCGCTAGCGACCAGATAAGATGAACTGTGTGTTCCAGTGCGGTTTTTTCCCATCCGAAAGCCAGCTTTGACTCAATAATTGTATCGATAAGGTCTCCAAGAATTTGTCTGAGAAAGTAATACAGAGGTTGCAGATGTCTACTCCTTCTTCGAGCAAAAAGATGCAATATTTGGAGTGTGATATCGGGTAATTCTACCTTCCCTTGAACCAGAGTTAACTTTCCGTGGTATACGAGATTGACAAGGATTGTAATAATGTAACTTGCACAGGATAAGGAACTGATGTTGTCAATACAGTTCTCGACCGGACATTCAGATGATATCAGAGCAAGACAGCCTAACACTAGATATTGTATTTCAGACTCTTCGCACGAGACCCATTTCCTTAGGAGTCGAATGTATTGTTGGTCGAGTGATTCTTTCTTGATCGCTTTACTCTTGATCGCTGCTAACAGTAGACGGAAGCATCGTTTGCTGTATTCAGCAGTTACCTAAAACAATAGACACAATAGTCAAATTCATGTATGACAGAAGATGATTGTTATTGCTTGTTATATGCAAATGTTCCGTGGTCAGCACTTAATTGTAAGGCACAGCTTCAACCCGGTATTCTTTGATGTTGCCGACCTTGTTTTGAATGAATATGAAATAGGCAAGTATGCCGGTTGTCTTCATGTGCCAACACCAGGTCTTTTAAGTGAAACGGTGGCTAAGAAAAGAGACGAAAAAAGAATGTTGTGTAATGGTTAACAATTTCTAATTAAATACAAACCGTGTCCACTTCAACGATGCGTGGATCTGTAGTTCCACCTAGGACTGCATTCATTAATACAGAATATTCCTGGTGGGCAACGATTGATTTGTTGAAATCCTCGCTTTCTGTGCTGAAAACGTGAAGGAAGTCTAAGATTCCTGTCAATTCGTCATTTACATCCTTGTCTGTATGAATTTTGAGCCCCGAAACCTTTTTTCTGACTTTTTTGAACAGTTTCTTTAACAGGGCATTTGTATCGATCATATCTACGATAGATTGTTTGATCTTACTGCTGGTTGATAGGTCAGTCATGACACTTTTAATGATGTTGATTGTGACGGGACAGATAATATTCTCAGTCAACTTGTTTGCTGTTATCCCGCATTCTTTTGGCCACGTGTTACCATATGCTATCCACATTTTGGCACAAATAGTCCAGAGCTTCCCAACCATGTCTACCTGGTTGACCATCGTTCCGCTAAGGAATGGTAATACTTTTGGCAGAATTTTCCATCGATCTACTGAGACTGCACTTTCTTCTTGTTCCAGTAGTTCAGATATTATGGCAACGTTAAGTTGAAGAAACGGTGTAAACACGTTTTGAAGATGGAAGCTCTGTATTAAAAAGAAGAAAAAAAATCAAAAATCTTTGTTTTGTTGGCGTTAACAACGTTGAAACACATTCCCTTTTGAGTATGACAAACTGTAAACAAAGTAACTGTTGGCAACTTGGGAAGGAATTAATGATGACAATAAAGAGTGATGTTGACAAGATTGCGTACCTTGATTGCATATTCCTGTATTACTTCATCATCTGATAATAGACGTAAAAACAATCTCATGTAGTCTGATTGAAGTATCTCTGCAGAAAGCTTAGAACTGGCTACAGCGACGTGCTGAGAAAGCATTGCCAGAACTAAAAAATTATCGAGTGTTTCATTAATCAGCGTTCCTAGAGTTTGCTTTGGTGCTATGATCATTTGACTGATATCGCTTGCTATGAACTTCAGCACTCCCTCATCACAGAGAGTCTCAGCCAAGGAAGCAACAATCTTCTCCCCGCCATGTTTTCCGTATGATTTCAGAAAGAAAACCATAAAATCCACCGAAGATTTTAAATCTTTCGCATCAATTATTCGCGGCATGCGATCGTTTCTGTCCTGAGTCCTCATGCGCGTCAAAATGCAGCAACTTGTTGCATAAAATTTCAGCGATCCCCGTGTATTGGAAAGACAGTATACTGTATTGGAGATCAGGTCATCCTTTATGTCCTCTTCGAAGCCGTGGATTAGAAATATATTCAATATATGAATTGCATGCCTCAAAAACTCGTTGTCCTGGAACAAAAAAAAATCCATCAAAATTTAATGTCTTTCCTATATTATCATCAACTGTTGACATGTCTCAAATTAAATTTTCTGCATATATTTACGTAAGTATGTAATGATAATAATAATAATAATAATAATAATAATAATAATAATAATTATTATTATTGTACTTGGGCCTCAGCCCAAGTACATTTGTTTTCATTCCGTGGGAAAAAACTGTAAGGTATAACCATTTCTGGCTGAGACCAGGGAGGGCAAAATGTATTGGCTTCATCTTTCTTGGCATAATAAATGGCGTAATGATGTTAACTGAATGGAAGTGCTGCTCTCAGCCAGTCTTGAATAAGTGAGATGTGAATATAAATGCTTCTCTATCTGAATTTTTGCCACAAAATCTTCTGAATATAATCAAAATGTGCATCGAAATGCAACAATTAATGCACCTCCGTTTACTAGGCGATGGCACGACCCTTGCTACACCCACTGGACGAGCCAAAGTGGGAGGGGTAATTTCGGTTTGGTCGAACAGGAGGGCTCGAGACCAGAATTTAACATTTAAACTTGAAACATGTTTAATCACTGACAAGATGTGGATTAGTGTTAATCAAAGAGAAAGTTTGAAAGGGAAGGTTTTATATCCCGGACACAATGAAAAACATTACGACTGGAAACTGTACCCCCGTTGAGAATAGTAACGCCCACAGCGATGGAGAACACTGTTCCTTGAGCTGAGAAAACCAGACCATCATTTCGAAATAGAGCTGCAGATTCGAGAAGCTCGTTAAAAATAGCTAGGTACACCCATAAGGGGTGGTTTCGAGTCTTGAGGGCAAATTTCGCCTCCTTCATTTAGAAATCGTACGTTTGTTTTTCCAGGGGAACACATCATTTGACACAAAATTTGCATGAAAAGGGGTCGCCAGTAAGCACGTGGTCAAATCTGGCATAAGAAACAATATGAAATGTTGGGTAAAGCCAGTCCAAAATAAACTGATTTGAACTTTTGTGTTTTGTAATTTATACCACTGCAGTAACATGACTTTTTTTTGACAACATCACACAATGTAATACGTTTTGAAACTGAATACTCCGACGTATTCTGTGTACCCCTTGCTAAAAAATACGGTATGCCGATTACCATGTAAGGAGATGATGACGTCAAGACAGATTTGTAGTGCGTTTGGTCTTGGATGGTGCATGGTGCACGAAGTTTTGTCGAGGTAGCTTGTGTATTTATTTCCTAAATGGGAGATATTAGGGTCGATCTAAAAGGCCGAAAAATGTTATGATACTCTAAGCGAGCTGAACTCCAATGCGAATGGTTGGATAATTTGGAGGATGTCTAGACTGATCTCGTCTCATTTATTTGGCGGTCAGTATTGAATTTCAACTGCGTCACAAGTTTGTGTCGAACGGTCAACGAACGATATTTTAGAAATCTGGAGACATGGCACATCGCAGTTTTATTTTAGTATTTTATATTTTACAAAAGATGTAAGAAGCAATGATTTTGTTGAAAATTCTGAAAAAATATAGGAAGATTTGATCGCGAACACATTTTCACTTGGGGGTCAACTAGCCCTGCGTACGATGCTGTGTGTTCCGCTACAGCTAACCGCCCCGCTCACCACAGCCCTGCAAAGACCCGTACGTTGGGTCGGTGACTTCAAATCCATTTTGGGACTTGACTTAAAAAGCCAAATTACTGCCGAAATTCAGCGTTCTTGGGCCCAAGTCGTATCCCAGCCTACCTCAGCTACTCGATCGCTTCCAAAATGACAGTCTTTATTCACTTCTCGTAAATAACCGTCGATGTCGGCAACTCTCTCGCTGGCCCTGCGTACGATGCTGTGTGTTAGCTGTAGCACACAGCATCGTACGCAGGGCTAGGGGTCAACATGGGGTCGCAGCCATGTTGCCTCAAAACTTATTTCTGTCTGCACTCAAAACTCAAAAATGTCGCATATGAACCTGAAAATCGATGTAATTTTGTCAAACTTCGGCGAAATTTCAGCCTGTAGACAAAATTTCATCTAGGTAAGGTAAATTTACTGAAATTTGATCGACAAATAATCCTGAGCTTGAACGTGACAGCTCGCCTTCTCCGGGAAGTCATGCATCCGCACAGTCGCTCGAGAGCTATTCAGCTCTGGGACTATTCGCCCCATAGACGAGTATACAGAAGCGAGAAATACCTCGCTTCTGTATACTCGTCTATGGGGCGAATAGTCCCAGAGCTGAATAGCTCTCGAGCGACTGTGATCCGGCCAGCTGCCCATATGGCCGGGTGCATGAGATTGTTTTCAAGCGACGGCGGCAGACCGTACGGGCTCTGGATATGAACCTACCGCCGGTGTAGCTGTAATAACTGTTGCGTTGTTTTTAATCACCACGGACGAAGTCCGAGGGGACTTATAGGTTTGGTCATGTCCGTCCGTCCGTCCGTCCGTTCACGCCTACAGTACCCAACCCCATACAGATGCACGCCGATTTGTTTCACAATGCTATCAAATTTGGCCGTGTTAGAGGACTTTTTAGTTTACACCTCCATAGACTCCCATGTATAAGGCAGTTCTCCATAGACTCGCATGTATGATGCCAAGAAAAATAAAAATTTAGTTTCTCATCGTATTCATATTGCCTAAAGGATGCAGTGACACAGTTTTTTTGTCCCCACGGATAAAGTCCAGGGGGCTTATAGATTGGCTCATATCCGTCAGTGAGTGCATCAGTGAGTCCATCGGTTCACGCAGATATCTCAGACATTTTGACAAATATCATGTGACCTTGGTGACCTTTGACCTCAAATATACATTATTGTCCATGACTCAGTAACCACAAGTGCTAACCTTTCATATTTGGTATGATGGGACACCTTATGATGCCACATATTGTACTCCATTAATTATGTGCATATCTAATTATGAGCGAGCCAATAGAGCAAGAGGTCTGATTTCTGGTATATAGGGATAAGTTAACAATATAATTTGTTTGACAAAACTTCACGTGACCTCAATGACCTTTGACCTCAAATATACATATTTGTCCACAACTCAGTAACCACAAGTGCTACACCCTTCATATTTGGTATGAAAGGACACCTTATGACACCATATATTGTACCTCATTAATTATGTGCATATCTTATTTTGAGCGAGCCAATAGAGCTAGAGGTCTGGTTTTTGGTATATAGGAATAACTTAGCAATACAATTATTATGACAAAATGTGACGTGACCTCAATGACCTTTGACCTCAAATATATATATTTGTCCACAACTCAGTAACCACAAGTGCTACATCCTTCATATTTGGTATGATAAGACACCTTATGACACCACACTATTGTACCTCATTAATTATGCGCATATATAATTTTGAGCGCGCCAATAGAGCTGGAGGTCTGATTTTTGGTATATAGGAATAACTTAGCAATACAATTATTTTGACAAAATGTCACGTGACCTCGATGACCTTTGACCTCAAATATATATATTTGTCCACAACTCAGTAACCACAAGTGCTACACCCTTCATAAATGGTATGATGGGACACCTTATGACACCACATATTGTACCTCATTAATTATGCACATATCTAATTCTGAGCAAGCCAATAGAGCTGGATGTCCGATTTTTGGTATATAGGGATAACTATAGGGTAGAAATCTAAATATGCCCATCTAAATATTAGACATCTACCATCGAGAACAAAAGAAATTTGCTGTAATTTGAATATTTAAGGAGTTTAAGCAATTCCCGCTATAAATAAAGAACCCCTGCCTCAAACTCCACAAAAGTTGCTAGACATATTTTGCCGTTGTCATGCCATTGCTTCGTTTAATAACCAGTTAATCAAATGCCTCATTGACAGGAGGAAATTCAAGACCATATTTGAATAGTAGTATATATTGTCCTCAAAATTACTCTATCACGGCCCAAGTACTCATTGCCTTCAGCAATACTGCCTTGTTATTATTATTATTATTATTATTACAAGTTTAGGGGCTATAAGTATTATATAGAAATCTAATAACAGTTCATTGAAGCTGTGTGGGAATTCTGAAAAAGAGGTGTTGTATATTTTAATTTTGTCAATAGGGGTGACTTCCAATTGTTGTACGTGCAGCGCAGAATTATGCATCATACTGTACGAAGAGAGGGGGACATCATTAAGCCAAGGGGTAATGCTTGTCGGAAAAGTGACACCAAGCAGTTTACGCGATACCAGCAGGCCTAGACTTTTTTTAACTTTTGTGCGAACTTTACGGATACACGTTCAATCGGTTCAATTTAATTTTGTTTTTAATTTTCTTCCATCAAAAGTCACGACTATGAAAAAGATTTCCAATATAAATTAGCAATCTCTCTCTCTCTCTCTCTCTCTCTCTCTCTCTCTCTCTCTCTCCAGTGAAATTGCTATGCTGCGACCACCGAACGAATATTTTCCATACATTAGGGGTAACATTAAAATTTCATTATATAAATCTAACTTAATTGCTTAAGTTAGGTCTCAGACCCCCCCCCTCCCCCACTCTAACGTAACTGTCCTAAAATTGAAAAACATTTTAAACACGTGTCCTGTACTAATTCTTTCATAAACGTACCACTGTACCAATGTACAATGGATTCATTCTCATGTATAATTTAAAACTTATTCAGACTTACTTCGTAAGCATCATATTGGCATTGCAGAATAGACATTTTTCTGCATTTCGCATGGTTTCGCATGTTTCGCCCTCGCAGTGTAGTCTGGCAGACACCCTGCGATTCGCGTTCTTCTCTTACGCGAGCGCCCTTCAGAGACGCGACGCGAATCCCAGAGCATGCGCAATTGAGAGTGCGTGGCGTGACAGTAGAACGTCTCCGACCTCGTGCTATCGTGTCGTTGAGCTTTAAAAATGATGGAATAACTGCAGAGAATACTTTTCAGGATATCACATGTGAGTGTCTAAGGTACCAAGTAGGAGGTTTAGGAAATCATTTCAGAAAGTTCACGCCGCCTGTGGCCATTTTGATTTGTGGAGTATAAGCTTATAAGCTTACGTAACTGCAGCGTATACAGTATTTCTACCGACAGTACTGTACATATTGCCGGATAATATGCGATAGAATTTTGCGTTTCACGTCGTTCAGTCATTCAGATGGAAATGCCGCCCTTCTCCAAACTTTGAAAAAAAACAGGTGACAGACTTTGGAAGGCTAACTCTTGTATAACAATGATGTAATTTAATGAGAAGATATTTGTAATCGAGCACGGCTACCGTTTTCGTTTCGAGAACTCTCATCATGGATATTGGTTATCGAGAGGGCTAGGGTGAGTCGAACTTTTCCTATGTCCATGTAGCACTTGTGCAAAAATAAGCGAATCCACAGGCCTTTGGCGAATCAATAAATGCGTTTTTCACCAAGCTGAAAGGTTGAAAGATGCATCTGTCACTTTGGTACGAGCTAGATAAATGCAGTCAAACCCAGCTGGGCACAGAAATTTGCCATAATATGACTTTGTTCTGGAAATTATGAAGACAACCGGTCGTGCGGTGGAACTTTGCAACAAAGTTTCAATATCTGAACTGGCGTACTTGAATGACAGGCACAGGAAACAATGGCCAATAAAAACACATTCACGCTGCATTTTGATAATAATGTATCAATCACAATGACACAGAAATTATGCCTCCTCCCGACAGAAGGGCCATGGCCTATTTTTAGCCCTGCTACACTATGTCTTAGTGCTGAAAAGGTCATGTTGTTGTCAGGTTGTCATGGCGACTTTTAAAATTTGCATACAACTCTGAGAGTTAAACGGGTTGTTTATAGGTCACAAAACTTTTGAGTCCCACTGTCGTCCATTATACCTGTTTCCTTGGGTATTAAAGGTGTGCAAGTATACACAGCAAACGACTAGAAAATTCACGTCATGGGCAGAATCTTGTAAAATAGCCTTTTCTTGTCTGGTTCACGAAAAAAATACCCCTTATCTAAAATATGCATGGGCTACAAGCCACTGTCACTGGGCTACCATCTTCAGAAACTGGTAGCCCAAATGGACTACCAGGGCAAAAAAGTTAATTTCGAGCCCTGGGCAGTATTAAACATGAAACATTTAACTTGTGATATTTCCCCCTCGTCTTGGCCTGCTGGGTTTTAAAAAGTGTTTAAAGGTATACAGGCACCATGTTCAAATTTAGCCATTGCTACCATGGAAAAGGGAGATCTTGCTCATCATAGAGTTTATGGGGTCATGTCAGGTCACACAAAAAATAATGCACCACTACGTATACATGGTCATAATTTTACTTTAGTTAAACAATCAGAAATAATTTGTCTTCATTATTCTTCCTGGAATGAGGCAAAGAAATCAAAATAAATTATTATAAAATGAATATTAATACGTCGTTAATTATAATATATAAAATAAATAAGCACCAGTGAATTATGTTTTAAATAAAAAAAACCGTGCGCTACTGTTACTGCCTGTGATAAATAATGGTACATTGGGTGATAAGGGGAATTGGGTTCATAAAATTAATTTGAGATACTAGTAGAATTAATTTTAGCACATAAAATTAATTCGAAGGCATAAACATAATTCGATGCATAATGAGTTAGTACTGTACTATATAACACTTATTTGGGATGACTGCATGAAACAAAATTAAAAATACTTCAAAAATTATTCTGGTCTATATAATTTCAATTCTAACACACTAAAATTAACGGAAAACATAATTTTTTACCAGAATGGCCCCAATATACATTATCTTTACTATTCATCCTAGAATGAAGGCAAAGAAATTACAATTATTATTATTATTATTATAGAACAAATTTCTTTGTTGTTACTTAGAAATCCATAAAATAAATAAAAACAGTGAATTATGTTTTAACATACACCCTCTCGAGGGTCTATGGTTTTAAATAAAAAAACTGTGGTTACCAAAATGGTTACCAAGGCAACATAAAACAAAAATGAACATGGAGTTCATGCTGTGATAAATACACTAAGGAGAGCATTTGCATAGTAACTGGGATTACTTTAATGGAATTTGGAAAAAAAATGAAATTTTAAAATGCAGATAGGTTACTAGGGAAACACAGGGCAGTAAAAATTGATATAATATTTTCTTTCTAACCCAAAATAACCCTTTGGTATAATATTTCTGTTGATTACTGGATTTTTGCACTGGATATTTGGTCTTTCTAACTCAAAATATCCCTTTGATATTACACATTCTGTTGATTACCGGATTTTAGGTTGAATCTTTAAAAAACTGGTAATCTTTACTCCTGAATGGTCGCCATGGAAACATCTCACATTAAAATGAGTGTGATATTTTTTGGTGTGCTAACCAGAAAAACCCTTATGATCAAATTTTAAAATCAATCAATCGTTCTTTAATACGAATTAGGGAAAAAGTAACATTTTCAATCCCAAAATAGTTACCATGGCAACTCGAAACATTAAAATAAGTCTGGCATGTGTGTTCTCTGACCCGAACTCCCCCGCTAGATAATTTTCATATCAATCAAAGTAATTTTTCATGGGATATTAGAAAAACTGAAATTTTCAACCCCTAAAATTGTTACCATGGAAACATGGGGCAGTGAAATCGATATCATATTTGGTCTTTTCGACCTAAAATACCTATGGTGAAAATTTCACGAAAATTGAACCTATTATTATTCGCGTTATTATTTCTATATAATACTTATATTATTATTATTATTATTATTAAAGACGTTAATCTGAGTAATTGTAAGTTCTATCACAGCCCTCCTGAAATAGACAGAAGCATATTCAACAAACAAAAAATTACACCAACAAATCATCTAATAAACAATTTTTACAAGGTATTGGCTGAAAACAAAATATCGGAGACAATAATAGGCTGATAATCGTGCCAATCTAATCCGAGCAGGTGAAAGAACTTACCTCACTCTCATTCTTCTCCTTGAAGATCTTTGACGTCAAAAGTGGCTTTATGATGTTTGTCAGCAGTTCGTTGTGCGAATCATCAACAAACTCCTTAGTATGGATAGACCAATCAGCTAAGACCTTCATGCCGTTGCATACTCTGTACCAGTCCTGATCAGAAGATTCAGTACTCCTAGCCTCATCAGCTTTGCTTACCAAATCTCGTAGCTGTATGCATAACTGCTTCAAAAAGCCCGAGTCTACCAAAAATGCACCTATCTGCTTGCAAAACTGATCAGTGTATAGCTCATGCCCATACACTGCTGCTGCGACCATTTCCACGTTTGCCGAGGTACATTTAAACGTAAGGGCCGTCTCCGAAGATTTTTTCAACCCGTGAATAACTGAAATCAGAGCCAGAGCTTTGCTTCTAATTTCCTTATCTGATTTCGAAATCAGTAGTTTTTGGACGATACCACTGAAATCACAATCAAGGAAATATTTCTGGCAGATGATATGCTTTGTACATCTCAGAAGGACGAGAAGGAGCTTGGACATTATGAAGTCAACTCGCTGTCAAAAGAAGCAAAATATTCTAGGTCAACTATACTTTCAAACTCTATCATTGGTGTTTTCTTATTTAAAAAGTAAACAAAGACAAAATGAATGAAAAAAATTCAGTAGTTGAATAAAAAATGAAAGATAGAGTGTATACCCTACAGTTATACGTGACATGTCTGATTCGTGTTCTGCTTTTGCATGCATCAAACTTGAAAATTATTAAGACACGAACCTGTGAAACGCCAAAATGATGAAAAACATCTTTTGTGGTCATAATAGTATGTATAGTTTCAATGATGCCCTCTTTACAAATGCTCACAACATACGCTGTATTGCCTCGACTTAGAGTATCTAGTGCTTGAACTGTTGACCATAATTCTCTCCATTCATCCTCCCGCTTTCCACTTGTAAGCATGCTTTTGAGGTGATCGTTTTTAGTGCTGTAGGTTAACCAGAAGAGAAAAAAATGACCCATCTTGTTAAGAAAAAGGAATAAATTATTTTGACAATGGAAATAATTTCATGTATTTTGTAAAAAAATGTGTGCAAGATGAGACTAGTCGGGACTACATTCTGAACGATAGAAAGTAAAGTTTCAACTAATCGTATAAAAGGGTCAGAGAAAGTTCGTAGATAAAACAATGATTACAGGGATGCTAAACGGAAAGTAGACGATGAGATTAAATGATACCTTACTCAATTACTAATTTACATCAGACACTTTATTTCTAAAACTACACTAGTACCTCACAATATTGCTTGCGAGCGGCAAGTTCTCAAAGACAAGAATAACAAATACCAGACCTAAATGATTCCTTAACATAACAGTCGCTTGCCTGCTTCTCTGCCGACATGAGTGCCTTATCTCTTTCCACTGGTTTATTGCCGTAATCTTATACCACCATACTAATTACACAGCGACAAAAAGACAACTGCACTGCACCGATCGCCAGTCATTTTGGCTGGTCAAGCAGCTGACTTAACGATATGCCTAATTTGTCCGCCTCTCATCTCGTCATCAAATAATGAAAAGATATGCCCTCCACATGGGCACTTCGTTGGCTTCCCCTGTTTCACTACCATCACTGCATAGCTCAAATTGCCCTATATATAGTATGTAAACATCTCCTGGTACCTAATATTTATCTTTGTGTACCGACCCCCGAATAAGTTAATATGGTGGCCTGGAGCTGCAGCTAATAAAATACGTCAAAATACGTCAAAAATACGTCAAAGTCTAGTATTTTTTTAAGGTGAAGGGCGACGAATTCGGACGCGCACACGCTTTAGAACGTTTCTGCGCAGATTTAACTCCAGCCTGCCGCAAATGGGTTATTTTGTAGCGCATGTATTTAACATCACCTGTCATTGTTGAAATTGCGCTTTTACCTAATTTTTTGACCCAGTGTCTTAGAAATGCATGTGACCTATAACCTTGTCATATTTTGACCCCCTAGGAAGCTGGTTTTTATTCAATATGAGCGAAAAATTAACATTTCTCTCCCATTTATATGGCGCAAATTACCCATTCACCTGGAGAATTATAAAAAGTAGCGTGGTGACACCCTTTTATTAAAAGTGTAAACTAAATGGTATTATGTCAGGAGTTTATTCGCCAAGTTTGGTCAAAATGACACCATTCAAAGCGACAGGAAGAAAGTTCGAAAATTATATAGTGATATAATTTCGATATCGTAATTTTGTAATCGATACTTATGTTAAAATTTCTTCACAAACATCATGAAAACTATACATTCAATAAATATGGATCTTAAGTCTTGGTATTTATTAAAATTAACTCATTTACTAAACGTTTTATAATTACTTTCTTTATTTTAAGTGAATTATATCATTTTTATTTATTTCTAACGACGCCAGTTTAACGTCCGTTTCCATGGAAACAAGCGTGGTGACCCCCATTTTTTATTTCATTTTTGCACTTGCAAAACTTCCAAGAATATTTGTGCAAAGTTTCAAGAAAATGACACCACAACTTAATTTTGACGTAATTCGTGTGTCTAGTACTTTATTAACAATTAATTCAAGAGTGATGTTGTACGAAAAAATTCAGTTTATATTAGGTAATATTGAAACAAAAATAAAAAATATGCAAAAAGACAAAATGAATTGAAAGGGAACAAGTCAAACTAAAGAAATTGGGAAAAAATTGTTTGATATTTGTTTTTAAAAAAATTAGAAGCATTGCATTTGAACAATTTTGTTCGTTATGAAAAACAGCAATTTAAACGCAAAATTTAAATAAAAATAAAGTTGAAATGAAAAGCAAACAGTGTAATGAAAAATAATGAAAGATAAAATGAAAAACGAATTAAAAAATACAATGAAAATGAAAGTAAATTAAAAGTAAAATGAACACAAATGGATCAAGTTGGAATTTTGATACACTGAATGCCATCTTTACCAATCAGACGTATGGATGCGGTCACATGAACTTGTTTCGCGCCGGCGTCCCGACGCCAAAGGGAGTCTGCTAACGGCTGGCTTGGGCAAGGGGCTTCACCGTGCTAGCGCCTGACAGCCATAGTACTATAACCAGAGTTATTTAGAATATTTTCAAGTACATTTATGAAGGAAAGGCAACAACAACATCAAAACAGCAGTTCTTATTGTAGAAGGTGTCATGGATTTCAAATTATCACGAGCTTACGATCTTGGCGAGCCCGAAAAGCTCAGTTCGATAGCACCCACTGCACTTTGAGTGAACCAGATCTACGTACGTACTACGTAGCCACAACGGACCGTAACCACCGGTCTCCCCCGATGTCAACTCGTCAAGCCCGATCCTGCCCCCGGCCGTCACTGTTTATGTCTTACTAACTTTGATGTTTGCAGTGACAAATATTTCGTGTATAGACACCTCCAAATTTTGAGACTTGACGGAAACTCTGTTCTGTTGTCCGTGTCAAAGCTTTAAAGGGGCAGGGAAGCAGACTACATCTACTGTAGAAAAGCCAAAACCGACCCAAAATGTTGGGGCAATCACACAACAGCTTTGATTTGGAGGTAGATACTAGCAAGTTGTTCAACAGAAAAAGCAGACGAGCAAATAATTTTAGGAAATTGAAAAAACAACTATCTGTCCACCACGCATATTCTACACTCAACAGTATTTACTTCCGCAATGTTTAAGGGTGGAATAAATGCGATTAATTAATATTTATCAGCTTTAGTTTAGCGACTAGAAATTTCGTTGGACATGCTTTCAATATTTCCATGTCTGAATTTATCGCATTACCTCTTTGTTAAAATATCACGAGAGCACGGCATCGATCGCGACAGATCAGTCTGTGCACGAAAGCGTCACGGCGCATGGTGAAATGCAGGAAAAACGTTCCGGTTGATGACGGAGAACAGGGGTAATTCGGATTTCTTATTCGTCCTATTCTACGTCACACATGCAGGTGGCGATTCGGGCTAGTTCATGTGATAAACAGAATAATGATGAATCATGTACTTTTAATTGGCCAATGACAGTGCCTCACAATATCTATACGCATTACACTGGCATTACAATTTTCCCCAGGTAAAATTAGAATCATAAATTTGGGCATATTACAGTTTAAGACAGTATTGTTAGTATTCAAGGACACTGTGAAAATGGAATGCCTTGGGCAAATATACATTTCGTGACGGAATACTCCCAGAATGCATGCTTGATCTTAGATTTTCAAAATGTTTCTATGAAATTGGTATTAGAAGAATCACAGAAATTATTACTCTCTTACCACCACAGCAAAGTTTGTGAAAGCTTTGAGGGCTTCTTCTCCTCGAAGTCATCCAGTTCTTCTGTGAAAGGTCTTCTATCAGAGAAAATCATGTCCATTGTCAACTCAGTTTGGATTGCAATTGCGCGCACCTCTTCACTGCTCGACTCAAAATATGTTCTGACAGTGGTAAGTAAAGTCTCATAGACGTCCACTACACTTTCTGGTGACGTAGTCAATATGGATAACAGTGTCTTGAACGCATGATCCACTGTATGAAGTTGCACCTTAAAGAAGATTATTTCAGAACCTGCGTTAGTATAGGGCTACTGCTCAATGTCACAGGTTCAATGGCTGAAGTGTTTTCATCGGTGCATTTTCTGACTGCATTCCTTTGATCATAGCGCTAATATTTTAAAACTATGATTATTAGTTGTATTGGTAAGGTTGCTGTGATATCAAGGAACATTATCTTCGTCGAATGCGATCTACGAGCAGCATTCTACACTTAGAGATTATAATCCAACATTGCCTGTTCCTGTGTCGTATAAGAATGAATATCATTTGTGATGAAGAATGGAAATCGTGTGTCGTACATATCAAAAAAGACAATTAGAAACGAGGAAAGATGATATTGAATAATCCTTTCATCACACACTGACGCCAAGAATTCCTGCGGTTTTCCTTTCCCGACTTAATTTTTTCTCTTCCGCCCCTGTCATTTATTGTGCTCGTTCCTCATGACCAGTTTAGGAAAAGTAAGGGAAATTCTAGATAGGTGATGAATTCTGTGCCTATGTAAGCCTATAGTTAAGTCATTGGTATATCAAGGCTGTACTTTCCAATTCGTAGCAGGGGGAGGGTTAAATTATTACACATTTGGAAAAGGGGAGAGTAAAAATTCAGAAAGGGCTATTGAGGGAGTATAAATTTTTATATGATGCACCACTTCTGATTTCTTCCGGCAAACCCCCTCGTCATGACTGAAAGTTACCCTAACAGAAAGATATCTTTACAGAATGCCTACTTACAGAACTCTTGCAATGGTGTTCCAACACGTGTGGATGATTAAGTAGATGTGTGGTTAGTTCAATGAAGTTTGCATCTCTTTTTGTTATCTCTTCGATGAGCATGCCGTTTTCAACAAATACATGCACCACTTTATACACTAGGGACATCAGAAACCACTCTTTGTCTGTAAATTGGTCTCCACTCATAATATCTCGGACCTTACCAGCAAGGTTTCCGGGCACACCATGGTTGCTTAGGTATGTTGATATCTCGGTCATGTTGTTGTAGTTGTCTGATAGAATAGACGAGAGATTCTGAAGAGCAGTTGAAGCAACCTCGACATTTTTGGTGTTCAGGTTTGCGACAATTTTAGACAGGGAGGGTTTTATTAGCTTTTCAAAACTGAAAGGACCAGTTTCGTGAAACAGACCAAAAGATGAATGGAATCTCTCCTTAAATGCTTGATCTTTCATTTCTTCTGTTGTCCCTGCAATACACAAGATAATTTTTTTAGTTATATATATATCAAATTTACTTCAAAATTATTAACGCCAATATGCAAAGTTTCATATACATGTACAAGCAGTCACAAAAGTGGTTTCAACTTTTAAGGAAATTACTCATTTGACTTTTCTTTATATAACCTATTCCCCACAGCTGAATATTGTGTGTATTGTTTTTAATTTTATTTTCATTATTAAAAAAATATATTTTTCATGTCACTTTCTTTCAACTCTATCTTTGCAATAAAATCTCATGGTTATTTATATAGTGTCGAGGGCACTGTGAGCAATTGTCATTTAAATTATTTGTCGAGCACAATTAGCTAAGAATGTTGAGGCCTTGTCACCAAATTTGGTGACAATGTACCCAGTTTTGAAATCCAGATGAACTCTTTTTTTCTTGCGTAGCATGTCATCTTGTTTATTTATTTTGGTAATCCCTATTATTGAAAAGTCGTGAATGGTGTGTTGATTTTCGTTGAAATGGGAGTGTTAGTTTTGAGTCTTATCGTTGATAGATGGTTATTGAACCATAGACGAAATTCTGTTTAGTCTCTCTTACTCCTTTTCCTACAAAGTCATGTAGCAAACGCTATTTACACCATCAAACATAACTTTACTTGCAAATTCCAAAACCTGGTTTATATAATCACATGCAACAGATGCAAAAAACAGTATGTAGGAGAAACTCAAAACAGAATTTCGCCTAAGGTTAAATAACCATTTCGCCTCTGGTTCAATAACCAGCTAAATGTGTGTAGAGAGGAAAACATACATACATACATACATACATACATACATACATACATACATACATACATACATACATACATACATACATACATACATACATACATACATACATACATACATACATACATACATACATACATACATACATACATACATACATACATACATACATACATACATACATACATACATACATACATAGAGCCTCAACTTCGATAAAGGTCTATCATTTACATTGAGCCTCGCTTTCGAGACATACAGCTGAAAACATTAACATTCAATCTCGATTTGATGCAGCAGCAAAATTACACACACACACACACCACGATATATATATATATATATATATATATATATATATATATATATATATATATATATATATATATATATATATATATATATATATATATATATATATATATAACTGGCGATGCGCTGAGGCTTGCAGAGCAAACAAGATATACGTATCACAAATACACTTTCAAAACATCAAAACACAGGAACAGCACGGAACTCAAACAGTTTAAACATGTCTGATTAATTATTGTCTCTGGGCATTTAGAAGATAAATCTTTGTTTTATCATAAAATGAGACTTCGTTAAGATAGTATGGGCCTCAAAAGTGAAAGACTTTAACTTTTGCTCAAACTTTCCTTAAGGAATCTTTCAATCATTCTCTTTAAAAACCAAGAATAAAAATCGGGGGGGTCACCGTGCAAATTTTGGTACTACAGGTACAAATAACCCAAGATTTAACGATATTTAAAAATCAAAATGGCCGCCATCCCTGTATTAGCTCTATTGAGAAAAATGAAATTTTCGAATTTCGAAAAACTAAGCCGGTAAAAAGTTTTCTTACATCGAGAGCTTTAAGGAGGTACGCTACCATTCCAAAAAATGTTGGGACATTCTTGAAGTTGACTTTTCTGAAATAATCTTTATATGTACATTGCAAAGATATGAAAAAAATATGGGGTACCCATGCAAATTTTTTGAAAAAACACATGCCAAATTGACAGAAAACCACTAAATCTACCATTTTGCGAAATTTGCACTTACCAGCAGAATCTTTATTTTATCGCAAACGATTAACGATCCCAGTGTGCATACCACATTTTTGCATTGCCAGGACAGCTGAATTAGGACAATCAACTAAAATTTGTGATGTCTTGTCTTAAAAATTAAATATTAGACCCTAAATTTATCATTTAACTGTAAAATTAGTATTTTTTAAAAAATAAACTTCATATAAATGCACAAAATAATTTTAAAAATGTTAAAAAGTACAGCAATTCTATCAAACAGACAGTGTTCTTTGATTTAGAAGCAAAAAAAGTTGGGGTCACCACGCAAATTTTCTTACTAAACAGCAAAAGTGACGGAAAAAGGTGAATTTTGTTAGACCTGAGATTTGACCCTCTAGCTTACTGATATTATGTCAGAGCTACAATTGTTAATTATTCTCTACTGATCTTTCAAAATAAAAATAACTGTCGATTTTTCAGTGCAAAAACATAATTTCGGTTCTTTTGATTCATAAAAACTTCTGAAAGAAATATTATAAGGTCACTAGCATGATTTTTTGCCATTTTGTCCTGTTATTCACGCTCACCAGGTTAGGTAGTCTAAAAGGAACATGTACATCTTCTGGACAAAAGAGGGCGCTCTCCTATATAGAATGGTAGCGTACTACCTTAAATGAACCCCACAGGTGGTGTATCAGAAAAGCATTGTAGAAGTTTGAAAGTCCTAATATGTCCCCGAGGCGCGTTCTACCTTAAGTGTATAGAAGTGCCACTATACAGATTAAAATGATATAAAGTCGCAAGAGATTTGTCTTTCTCTTACGTCACAAGACATGAGTGTTATTCCTTGAGCCGTACAATTTCGGTCGTACGGCGTACAGGCCTTCGCACGCTTAGCTCCTTCGGCCAGACAACCCTTGTCCGCAAAGCCCAAATCAGGGCGGTAAAGATAAGTGACCCATCATTTTTCATATCTTATAACATTCTCAGTCCAGAGGCGGCCCTGAACCAGACAGTTAACCTGGCAATCCCTCTAAAGCATCTTTCACAAAGGACCTACCTGGTCTTTTTACGGAATATGTGGAAGCTTTTGGAAGAGAGATTCCTGCTATGTTTCGCGCCAGACGTAGTTCCAACTCTCGGTCTGTTGACAGAAAAAGTTAGGTATATTATTAATGATTTGATATATAAAATGACTAAAAAATTCTGCTGGCAATGAATTAGTCATGACCACAGAGTGTATACTAAGTGCTTTTGCTCCGTCGAACGCTATTATAACACTATATAGATGCAACCAATCTCACACATGGATTGCTATAGTCTGTCGATGTAAAAATATTATATATCTGTCCTTCTGTCTGTCTGATATAGTCAGTCTGCCGGTAATGCAGATATTCAGTCTGTCTCTCTGTTTATCTGAGTATGTATGTATGTATGTATGTATGTATGTATGTATGTATGGATGGATGGATGTATGGATGGATGGATGGATGGATGGATGGATGGATGGATGTCTTCATATGTATTCATGGATTTATGTATTCATGGATGTATGTATTCATGGTTGTATGTATTCATGAATGAATGTATCCATGTATGGATGTATATGATGTGTTCACATGTTAATACCTAGCTGCTTGCATGCGTATGCGTACTGCTATATTTTTTTTACACTATTTTGAAGTCTTAAATAATAAAATTCAAATCTGTGTATAATGGTTACACAAGGGATCAAGAAAAAGTAACTACTTTATGGATATGGCCTTTCTACAGATGGTGGGTATGGCACTACATTTGGAGTGGGTGGTCTGTTGAGTGATAAATTTCGAGAAAGATGATAACTGTAATAATAGCATTCCGTCACATGAAACTCAGAAAATCAAGATATTACAGCGGTTTGCTTTGAAGCATAGGCATTAGACGTACTACACATATTGTCTAAATCGAGGTGTTGCCAACACTATCAGGTGCAATTAACAGCTAAGCGGTAATGTGTCGATCATAAAGAAATCAACTCTGCAAAAGTTGAAACATTGTCTTGCAGGAGGTCAGATGTAAACAAAAGAACTACACCTGAAAGGAAGTGATATGACTTGGACAGTGCGTAGACATATGTGGTGGTTTTGTTTAGACTACGTCTGACTTCCTACTAGACAATATTTCAATTTTTGCAGAGTTGATTCCTTTATGATCGACTCATATTACTGCTCACTGGCATATTAGGCATATTACGCAAAGTTTGTCGATATATTCGAGTGATGTGATAGGACCATTTTGACGAGTTGCGTAGCAACTGGTCAAAATGCGGACATTTGTAGCGCTCACAGTGATTGGTGTATACGGTCTGCTTGCAACCCACTCATTGACATTGGCTGGACCCATGTACTTCCTGGAAACCGTTGTAGAAACCAGTCATTCAGGATGTTTCACGTGGTTCAACCGCGACGTGAAGACAACGACAAAGAGACTCAGTGTTCACTGAGAAACATTAAGTCATTCAATTATTTGGTTGCTTTTTTTTTTTTGCACTGCACGCTTAGTGATCAGCGATTCTACCTTTCAATTGTATTTTTTTTGATGTGGTCGGTAGCGCAAAATAAGCATATTGTATTCTGTAAATTTGGAAACGTTTGGCCCAGTGACGACGTCTTGTGCAATGTGGAAAGAAGTCTAGTAGGAACCGATTGCAGAACACTAATGCTTACAGTGCAGAATATATGATTCTAACAATCATCACTGCCCGTATAGCAAAGAAACTAGTAAAATTATAAATGCCGCATCCCTCACGACTAATGTCACAGGTTATCTGTCAAAAAATTGAAACGTTCAGTAGCAATGCTGTAAATATAATTATTTTGGACGGAGAGGTGTCGATGTGGCAGAGTTACCGATATGTCGATTTCATTCGGAGAAAATGTTAAGGTAGAGCGCGCCCCGGGGATGTTCTCTTCTACTATACCACTTGTAGGGGTTCATTTAAAGTTCTTGGCGTAAGAACACTTTTCATCTGCTTAGTTTTTCAAAATTCGAAAATAATATTTTTATCCACAAAGTTAACACAGAGATGGCGGCCATTTTGAATTTTAAATATCAGTGAAACTTGGGTTATTTGTTTTTCTAGTACCAAAATTTGCATGGTGACCCCCAATTTTTATTCTCGATTTTGAAAAAGAATTGTTGAACGATTCGTATATATCCTTAGAAAAATTTGTGCGGAAGTTTAAGTATTTCCTTATCTAGGCGCATACTACCTTAGCAGTATCCAAAACAGGATAAAAGTTACATTAAAACAGGCATACTGTTTTGAATCAGTTGGCGATGATGTCACACTAAATGTTGCTCTCACAACCAAAAGTGAACGAATGTAGAAGGCTCTCCGGTCGGCCGCCTGATATTTCAGCAAGGTGCTGTTCCAAACGTGGCACATCACGACAATTACAACTGGTCTTTTGCGTATCTGAACCAATCAGAGTGTTGGATTTGCCACCTTGTACATTATAATTCGGGGTATGCTGTCGCCATGCCCGGAAATTTAAAACGGTCCGTTATATTGCATGTGTGAACTAGTTACCACAAGGGTATCCATGAGGTACATGGGACACTACATTGCGAGGTAGCGAACACCACAGAACGAGGATAACACAAGGACACAAGGCAACCAATCACAGTGCCGTGAGGATGGTAATGAGACCTAAGAGAAAGGGTCCAGCCAATCAGTGAGCTCTAAGCGGATCTTATAGGACTGCAAACACCAATCACTGTGGCCGGTACATGTGCTTAGCTGACATAAATCGTAGGTTTTTACGAGCGTATTTATGATAGGGATAACCAAACCCTCCATAAAGAAAGTGCTTGGGAAATCTTATGTGACATTCATGGAGTTAGAAACCCTATTTGCAGAAGTGGAAGCCTCTATAAATGATCGTCCACTGACTTATGTATCATCTCACGTCGATGATCTTACACCGCTAACTCCGTCACAATTAGTCAACGGAAGGAACATTTCCGGACTGCCTTACGCACCTCCTAGCGACCCCACGGAATATACTCCGAATGTTCGTAATCTCAACCGTCGTTGTGAACATTTATCTTCGCTTCTACATTCGCACATTTTGGAAACGATGGTCCACGGAATACTTAACCGCTCTCAGAGAACGACACTTACATACGACGGACGGTACCAAACATAACACTGTGAAAGTTGGTGATGTCGTATTGATCCACAGCGACGTGGACAAAAGCGTAAACTGGCATTTAGCTAGAGTTACACGTCTACTACCCGATGAAGACGGAATCGTACGCATCGTTGAAATCAAGACCGAAATGGGAAAAAATAACCGCCCAGTCACAAAGCTGTATCCGTTGGAAACTAGTGGAATCCCGTCAACAGCTGATCTGATGTCATGTCCGGTGGTGAATCCCCCATCGATGATAACGCAACGCAACCACAGAACACAGACGAAGCCACACGAACTGAACGCGCTCGTCCGACTCGCAAGGCTGCAAAAGTAGCCATGCGGAAAATCAAAAATTGGACTTGTTGATTTTCGCAACCGTTGAATGATCATTTGTAAACTCTTAACAGAAAGGAAGTTGAATTTTGAACTCATTGAGTGAACTGAAGTTTTCAGTACTTGTACTTATTGTGTTCGTGTTATTAACATTGCAGAGTTATATTTACATGATCGTTAAAAATATAGAATAAATAATCTTGGAGTTCTTTCTCGCGGCCGGGAGTATGTCGTGAATAACATTATTGATTTATATTTTATTGCAATGTATTATTGTTGTTTACATTGTTATTCAGTCATTTCAAGTTCAAATCAGTTGTGTTCTAGTAATACACATGTTCCTGTGGGAAACTGTCGCAACCTTGATGGACTAGGCCATTCTAGCCAATCACAACGCAGCCCGCTAAAATTGTTTTGTCCCACCGAGCCTATATAACCACGCATGCCATGTATTTTTGGCGGAGAGCGTGCACTTCCAGTGTCCAGCGCAAACACATTTAAGTCATGTAACAGTAGTCAATAAACGTGCGTTCCCAGTCACAGTTCAGCAGCAGGTGTCATTGTCTTGTATCGTCACCCACTCATTGCTGTGAAACGAGCCCCTCACACAATTCGTGACGTAAACATGAGACCATTACCAAATATAATTCGTATATTAACATATTAGAAAACGGATTCATACCATTACCCTCTAAACAATAGGAAAATGGCAATGCAGGCATAGCGTGCATGAGAAATTGCTATGCTGAGTATAATTCTCTACCCATGTATTAAAACTCGTCGACAGGAAACTTATCGTAAAGTCAATATGTCATGATACACTGTCGACTGCTCTTAAGTAGCGCAGACGACATGAAATCACCTAACGGGTCCAAGAACGATGAAAGTTGTCGGTCGCAATGCTTATAAATTTTACATGTATTAATCAGTTTGTTTTTGGTGAAACTGTGCTTGTACTTAAGTCAGTGTCCGAAAACTGAACGCTAATTTCAAATTCGAACCATGATAATTGGCGTTTCGGAGGGTCAGCTATCGCGTAGGCCTATCAGTAGTTATGGCCGTTGGATAGTCCACACATCTCGCAAAATGCGAGAGTTCAAAGTCTCGCGAGACTTGTGGACTATAAATTTGGGAGTTGGTCCATGCATAGATGGGCCCCCCGAGGAACCTCCTGAACCCCAAGGACCCCCTGGCTCAGTGAGAATATACAACGTCAACGCACCCCACTCTGATTGGTTTATGCAAATGAGGCAAGACTATAAGAAGCAGGGCAATGCCAGGGCCACTGTCGCATTTCTGTGTGTCAGCCTCGGTGACGCAGCACTAAACACTAATTGCACTATTGGATCCATTCTCCGTTGGTGGGGCTCCTCCATCAACCTTACCATGGATGATAAGGAGTGGGACGATTTGTGTTTGACCAATTCTGAGGTGGATGAGGTGTTTGGATGGGCTGACCAGTACTATGGTTATACCGTAAGTGATACATTTTTTTTTTTTAATTTTTTTTTTTTAATTTTTTTTCTAAATTTTCTTACAGTCCATCATATGTATGTATATCTCATATCGTTTCTGAATGTTTTTTTTTTTTACCTCTGCAGAATGCGTCGACTTTGCAGCCATGCTATGGTACAGCCAATGGTCAACCCCTGTATGCTACACAGAATGACGATCTTAATGTGAGTACCTTTATATTTTGAAGCAAGTACGTGCTCTAGTCTACACCCCCCCCCCCGCCGCCCCGTACCCCATCCGTTTCAAAAACAAGTTAGTGATAGTCACCCGAAAGGGGGAAAAAATGACATTCTCAGTTGCTGAGGTTGGATAGCATGCACGTACACAGCTCATGACATGTCTGGTGCATGCACTCTCTGACTGTGCCTGTCTGTCACAGTTCACGCCGATGACCTGTTTGTGTTACTTGCTACGTGATCACAACAGTCAAAGATTTCCTATGCTTAGTGTCAGGCAGGTCTGACCTATTGGAGTAATTAGGTCATGTACTTGGGTCGTGATCAAAAGATGTTGAAACAGTGTATCAAATTTTTGATTGACAGTCTCAGATTGCTGTGTGAGTCAAATGGAATTTTTTTTTTACCTTATGCTATAAATAACCGGCGACCGGCCGGCCGCAGGGCAGTAGAATGTATGCAAAAAAAAAAAAAAAAAAAAACCAACACCAACAACAATAAAACACTCAAAGTGAGTTTGAAAGCCGTAGGCAGTTGTAAAAAATAAAATCATCACTTCTCGGGGAATGTACGTCTTTATGTGTGTTTTTTTTTTTTATTTCCCTTTCTCTGCAGAATGAGTCGACTTTGCAGCTCCCCCGAGAAACAACTCCCGTTCAATGCGAACAGACACAACCGGTATCAGTACCGGGATCGCCGCGAAATTGTGATCCTGATCCTGTAAGTAATAAGTTATGATTTAATATTTGTCATTGGCTCTGTGATATTTTCTTCCACTTGAAAAAAAAAAAAAAATATTGTTCATTGGAGAGGGAAAACAGGAATCGAAGTCAACATTACCGATGTTGGAATTTCTCCGCAGTAACTAATTTCGAAACATGTAAACAATACGTGACATGCCTGCAAGGTGCATGCACTCTCTGCCGGTGCTAGTTTGTGTCATTAGCTTGGTGCGTGATCAATGCAATCGACGGACAATGTAACAATTCTTTTTTGATTGACAGTCAGAGCTTGTGCTGGGTGAAAATGTTTGCGCGCCCTTTGTTGCCTTAGTCTGCTAACTGCTCTCCGCCACCCTAACCGAGCACCCAAGAAAAAAAAAAACCGGATGTAAACAAATAAATGATAAAAAGGTCAAAGTGAACTTTGAAACCTATAATTGAAAACATGACCTAAATCAATGATCACTTCCCCCCCCCCCCCGCGGATAAGTGTGTTTTACATATTTTTGTGTTCTTTTCTCTGCAGGATGGGCTGACTTCACAGCTCCACAGAGCAACTCAATATCGGCAACCCATGTCTCATCGGCCGTACGGGAACTGTGATGTGAGTAATATTTATGATGTACTATTTGTCATGAGACTTATGATGTACTATTTGGCTGAGATTTCCCCCGTTCAAAAAGAAAAAAAAATTAGTTGTTCACTAAAGAGACAAAGAATGAAATTTAAAAATCGCTGAGACCATAGCCATTGCCTTGCTCAGAACATGTAAACAGTATAGGTGACTTGCAAGGTGCATGCACTTTCTGGCCGTGTGCGTGATAAATGCAGTCGACTGAATAAGGTCAACGATCTTTCCTTTCTACTCGTCACAACCTTTTGCAGTAATTGGGTCATGTTCTTCAGTCGTGCACCCGTAATCAAAAGGTATTGGAACATTGTAGCATTTTTGATTTGATTGACAGTAAGGGTCAGAGGTCGTGTGCGTGAAAGGAAAATTCCACCTATTGTTCTACTGCCAACTGCACAAGCAAGCTGTCTGCTGGTTCGTCGGCTTGAGTCTGACCTGAGAGCTGACAAATCTAGGGGAAACCCCCTCGCATGTAAACAAACAATCAAACTAAATGAAAAGATTGGCGTGAGATATAAACCAGCAATTTACGGAAGGGGAAAATGATTGCTTTTTGCGCTGTGGAGAAAGGGAGGTTTAATCGACAAACTGAATGCATTTTAAAGAAGAAAGAAAGAAAAAAAAACCCACACAGTGTGTATTATTTGGCGATTTATTTTGTGCATTGGAAGGGGTCATGTAAATGCAATCGTGATATCCGGCCATATTGTACTGAGGAGGTTTATAGCTTTGTGACATTTTTTTTTTTTTTGTTGATTTGTGCAATCAAAGTATAGCCTCTACCACTATACAATTTTAATGAATTTGCATTCACTTCTGAATCAGTAAAGTAAATGATGCATCGATGCAGGACTTTGCAAAATTGACAAACACAGATTTACAATTCTTCAGTCTATGAGCTACTGTGCTGAATATGAAGATATACAGATTTATATAGGCAGTGCACAGTATACATGAGTGTATAGTGCCAACAGTTCTGGCCAGTATTTTGTGTTGAACTCAGCTTGTATATTTAGTGTTTTATGAAACACAACACAACCCCCCTCCCGCCCCTTTGAATGGAATATTTTTTTTTTTCCCAAACTTTTCTCTGTGTTAAAAATAAGAATATGGGTTGTTTTACTGTTTAAATATTTATTTGTTGATTTTATTCTTATCAGGACAACACTGCCTCTGAGAGTGATCATGATAATGAAGGAAGGGACAAAGATCATCATAATGAATTCATTATGTAAGTGTACAATATTTCCACATTTTTATTTTTTTTTATTTTTTTTTTATTTTTAGGTAATACATAGCAAATACTCAATTAACTTCATCATATATGATAAGAGGTCAACATATATTTGTCTTTGACACAAAAAAAAGTAAAAGCAAGCACACACATATATTTTGATTTATCATGATAAAGTTTTTTTTTCTAGGTTATTATTAGTATTATTTTCATTATTAGTATTATTTTCATTTATTAGTATTATTTTCATTATGGTATTTTCTGTGGGAGTAATTGAAGGAATTTTTTGTCCCTTCATTTTAGGCAAAGAGCACAGCAACCAAAGAAGCAATATATCAGGCTGAGAAAAAACGTAATGATGGTGAAGAGTACAAGGGATTTTCCTTGGGGTGAAGAAATTGGTGATAGTGAAGAAAACAGCTCCAGCAATGTGAACTCAGATCCGTCATGCGGTAGTAGTAGTAGTAGTAGTAGTAGTAGTAGTAGTAGTAGTGAAGAAAACAGCTGTAGCAATTTGAACTCAGATTCTTCACACGATAGTAGTAGTAGTAGTTGTAGTAGTTATGACAGTAATTATTTAGGCACTCAAAGTTTCAATGACAAATTACAAACTCTAATCAATCAATATACTCCCCATTCCCCCTTAAATACTGATGATAGTGTAAATTCAAAGGATTCTCCCACCCCCATGAATACCCAAGAATTCAATGCAAAATGGCAGATTCTTATTGCAAATAGCCGTTGCCCTCCTTCCTCTCAAAGTTCCACCACCACTACATCATCATCATCATCATCTCCATCACATCCAATAAGTCAAATTGGTCAGGGGTCAATAGATGACATGCCACCAGATGACTCGTCAGCAGATGAAGACGTCGGGGCTGAGTACTATCAAATCACTCGCGTCCGAGAACGTCAAGTACAAAAATTCAATGCTTTAGCGCATGATTATGAAATCAATTCAATGATATTAAACACAAGTCATGTCAGTACTACAAAACGTCTTTCGAAGCATCCTCGACAGGCTGACTAATGGTATCCCTGAAAGAGACCGTGTGCGAATTACTCTGGAAAGTCCATCACTTCCCTATCAAATTTGGTTACCTTTCTCACCTGTGCAAGAGCTTACAGTCGACAGGGTATTGGGTGAAATTGAACGGGTGCTGCAATCATACGAAGAGTTCACTCTTGATGAAAACATCTACATCAACTTCATTCATGTACACATGCCTCAGGGGGCAGGAAAGGATTGGAGAAGGAGACCTGTCAACATTGCCCGTCGACTCCGATTGATGAGGAGTGTCATCCGCATCGCTAACAACGATGAACTGTGCTGTGCAAGGGCAATAGTGACGGCAATTGCTCACATCAATCGCAACAGTGATCCTGAATGGGACTCAGTACGAAGGGGACGGCAGGCACAGACAAGACGTGCAGCTGAACTCATCACTCAGGCAGGTATTCCACCAGGGCCATGTGGAAATGAAGAACTCGACAAGTTGCAAGCTGCCGTACCATTATACAGGATCCATGTCATTTCTGATGAGAAATCTGGTACACTTATTTATCAGGGACGTGACACTGCAGAACACAACATATACTTGTACCATCATGACAACCACTATGATGTGGTGACTTCGATGCCTGCATTTTTGAAGAAAGCCCACTATTGTCACAACTGCCACACAGCATACGAACACAAGCATGAACATGTTTGTGAAGTTTTCTGCAAATATTGCCGTACTCCCTCCATCTGTCCACCTGCTGATGATAAAATCTACTGTAAAGACTGTCATCGTTACTTTCTTGGTCAGCAGTGTTTCAACAATCACAATGCAACAAGTGGTCATGCTGTAAACACTGTATGTCAGGTCATCCGTCGTTGCAAGTTGTGTGGTGTAACCATCAATTGGGAAAAGAGAAGTAAAAAGAAGAAACATCGTTGTGGTGAGAAATACTGCAGAGTCTGCAAACAATACGAAGACAGTGACCACTTGTGTTTTATCCAGCCTATTGGCAAGAAAAAGAAGAAGAGGACCGGCACAGTAGATAACAGTGATGATCAGGGTGATGTGTTCGACTTCGAAGTCCAAGAAGATGATGAAGAAGATAGTGAAGAAGAAATGAAGTATTATTTCTTCGACTTTGAATGTACCCAAGATGGTGGAGTCCATGTCCCGAATTTTTGCATCGTCCAGTCTGAGTCTTGCTCAGAGCAAGTTTTCCATGGTCCTAACACTAAACAAGAATTCTGTGATTGGGCACTTTCTGAAGAAAACTCCCCCGGCACTTTCATAGCACACAATCTTCAAGGATATGATGGTCAGTTCATTTTGCAGTACTGCCATGAGAATAATGTTCAACCTGAAGTCATTATCAATGGAACCAAAATCATCCGCATTTTCATCCCCAGTTTAAATATCAAATTCATCGACTCCTACAATTTCCTCCCAGTGGCGTTGGCTCAACTTCCCGACATGTTTGAACTGGCTGAACTGCACAAAGGTTACTTTCCCCATTTCTTCAACACAGCGGAGAATCAAGAATACATCGGTCCTCTCCCAGATGCACAATACTATGGTCCTGATGGTATGAAACAACATCAGAGAGAAAAATTCCTGAGATGGTACGAAGAAGAGCGATCGAAAAATCATCCTTTCAACCTGAAACAAGAACTTGAGAACTACTGTAGAAGCGATGTAGACATCTTAAGGAGGAGTTGTTTGAAATTTCAAGATATGTTCAAACAACAGAATGGTGTGGATCCATTCAGGGATTGTGTGACCATCGCATCAGCCTGCAATGTTGTTCTACGCAGGAATTTTCTCAAGAAAGATACCATTGGGATCATTCCAGATCACGGCTACATCCACCGACAAAATCAATCTGTCATTGCACTGCAGTGGTTGGAGTGGCATGCATATAAGAAGAATGTCAACATTCAACATGTATACAACGGGGGTGAGAAGAAAATTGATCGATATTGGCTAGATGGGTATGATGAAGCAAACAACACTGCTTATGAGATGCACGGTTGCTACTACCATGGTTGTCCGCGATGTTACGAAGACGATGATATCGTCAACACCAAACTAGAGAAGACCATGGGTGATCTCTACCAATGTACCCTCGACAAGATGCGATTTCTACGCACCAATGGCTTCAATGTGATCGAAATGTGGGAATGTGACTTTAAGAGAGATATTCACGAAAACCAAGACCTGCAAGAATTCATCAAGTCACTTGATCTACAGGAGCCTCTTTATCCACGGGATGCCTTCTATGGTGGTAGAACCAATGCAACGAGGCTTTACCATGAGTGTGAGGATAACGAAGAGATTCACTATGTCGATTTCACAAGCCTCTACCCTTATGTCAACAAGTACTGTAAGTACCCCATCAAGCATCCGGAAGTCCGCACCAAGAACATCATACTGCCTGTTCAGTGGTACTTTGGTGTTGCCAAATGTCGAGTGTTGCCACCACGGCAACTTTACTTTCCTGTTCTGCCCCTCAGAGTGGATAAGAAACTGATGTTTCCCCTATGCAGAAGCTGTGCGGATACCAAACAGCAGGCACCGTGTGAACATAGCGATGACCAACGATCCTTTGTGGGAACTTGGACAACGCCAGAGTTAGCAAAAGCTGTGGAGAAGGGGTACAAAGTCGTCAAAGTGTTTGAGGTGTGGCACTACCGAGAAAGTGAAGAGTACAACAGAGAGTCTCAAACAGGTGGGCTGTTCACCGATTACATCAATACCTTCTTAAAGTTGAAACAAGAGAGCAGTGGTTGGCCTTCATGGTGTCAGACGGAAGATGACCAAGACCGATACATCCGTGAGTACCATGAGAGAGAAGGTATCCTACTTGACAAGACTAAGATTCATCGAAATCCAGGTCAGCGAGCATTGGCAAAACTGATGCTGAATTCCATGTGGGGCAAGTTTGCTCAACGTAACAACTTTCCACAGCTTCAGTACATCCAAGAACCTGCAGAACTCTTCCGGTTACTCACAAGTGAGCAACACACCGTCAACAACTTGTTTTTGTCAACGATAACATGGTCGCTGTACAACATTCACTTCGGGATGAATTTGTCGAAGGTGCCGTTAATACAAATGTTGTCATCGCAGCATTCACCACAGCCTATGCCCGCCTGAAGTTGTATGATCTTCTTGAAGCCATTGGTGAGCGTGTTTTGTACTTTGATACCGATTCTGTCATCTTTGTCAGCAAGTCAGACATGTATGAACCACCTCTGGGTGACTACTTAGGTGATCTCACCAGCGAACTTGAACCTCCAGGCAATTACATTACCAAGTTTGTGTCCGGTGGAGCCAAAAACTATGCCTTCTGTCTAGCACAACCCGACAGGAAGGGAAACCGCACTCTTTGTAAAGTCAGAGGGATCACCTTGAATTACCGCAACAGTTTAAACATCAACTTTGATGCCATCACTCGTCTGGTCACCACTTGCCCATCATCAACCATCACCGTTAATGACCCCGCCAAAATCCGACGTGTTGGATGTGATGTTGTCACAATAAGTGAAAGTAAAAAATATGCCCTAGTTTATGATAAGAGAGCATTGATTGAAAATTACAAAACCCTTCCCTATGGGTATTAAAACTGTACTTTGTCCATGAAACACTCCTCCCCCCACCAAAAAAAAAAAAAAATGAGAAACATCAATTGAGGGATGCCAACAAATGTTTGGCAAATGCTTTTCTTCATATTTTCCTCTCCCACCCAATCAAGCAGTTTCCAATACTTTGTAAGAAAGAAAAAAAAAAGGCATAGTAATTATAATTGTAATTCAATAGGCTTTGTTGATAATATCATTCAAAGAAAAAAACAAAAACAAATTCAAGTTATCAAGTTGTATGTTAATAATTTTGGTGAAGCTGTTTTCACAATTTAATTGGATAAATTGCAAAAACAAAATTGAAATCTTCCTGATCAGTTTTGTGGCAATGGTATTCTGATTATTCTATTTGTTAGAGTTGTATAATTCATTCACTTTCAAAGTCTTGGAATGTATGTATTTGATATTTGGAGAATTTGTAAATGCAAGAAAAGAGACAAGAAGGTACATTTTTTATTTCCCCCTTTAAATTTTAAATATTGAAGACGACAGACCAACAGTTTTTGTTCAATTTTTTTTCTTTCAACAGAATTATCTGTAGATTTCAACTTTCATCTTTCGAAGGTCTTTTTGTATGTTGTATGTCAACAAACAAAAACAAAACGATTATGGTTAAACCTTTTTTTTTTGTCAAGGAATGTAATAAACGCAAATCAACTTTGTTAATTTAAAAAAAAAATTCAGAGGCTGGTTTGAATTCATTTGTTGATGTTTGTGTATAAACATTAGCTGAATGCGTAAACATGTATGTATGTTTGTATGTGTGTGTCGTCTCTTCACAAGACTTCACCCAAAGGCCAAAAAGTGGGCCCGACTGCCCCGAGGGCCACCGAAGAAGATTGCTCTTGGTCAATGAGTTACATCACACTTTGTTTGGGTATAACACGCCCCTACAAACACTTTGAGGCCCTCTTGCCCCTCGGGCCTTTTTTTTGCCCTCCCTCTGTCAAGAAATGAGAACATCCTTAAGCTTTCCTGTATAAGTTTGTACTATTCCAGCCTAACACTCATTTGGCGTGATGGGTCTCATTCTGCAAACACTCTTGAAGCTGATCATCAATAATCGAGATTTCTCCCATCCTATGTTCTTCCTGTATTTGTGTGTGTTGCCATACATCATCTATGATAAATTTTTCAAAAGGAAGCCAGTCTCATGTTATGAAAACATTGATCTGAGTGGAGAGATTGACTGAAAGGAAATCAACCAAAAAAGTCCCTCACAGTGAAGATCAAGTTGGTCAACTTGGTATACCATGCCACGAATGCGAAAGAACTGTCCTTACCCTGGTTGTCATGCAAAACATCTCGTAAGACTAGCAAATCATCTCACACAAGTGCATAATATTGAAGACAAAGTTGAAAGACAGAGATTTTTGAAACTGGCCAGACAATCTGACACTCATCAATTGATGTGCCAGTTGATACGAATCGTTCGTCTACTGTCTGAACAACATCAATCAAGTCAATCATGGATGCAAGACTACAACATCCATTCACTGCTCTCATATGCGGACCCACACAGTCAGGCAAAACTGAATTCGTCAAACGACTGCTGAAGGAACGGGAAACTATGATTTTTCCATCTCCTGAGCGTCTGGTGCTATGGAGAATATCAACCTGCCTATACGGAACTGGCTGCCCTTATCCCTAGCATTCATTTTGTTGAAGGCATTCCTGAAGAGTTGGACAGTATGTTTTCCCCTCACCAATCCAACTTATTGATTATAGATGATCTGATGTCAGAAACTGGAAATGACAAGAGAATTACCAATCTGTTCACCAAAGGTTCTCATCATCGTAATCTCTCTGTCATGCTTATCTTACAAAATCTGTTTCATCAAGGCAGAGAGACTCGAACCATGAGTCTGAATTCACATTATCTGGTCTTGTTTAAAAATCTAAGAGACGGATCACAGATCACTCATTTAGCCAAACAAATGTACCCAGGACACACCCGTTTCATCCAAGAAGCTTTCACCGATGCCTCCCGTGAACCCTATGGTTATCTCCTCATTGACCTGAAACCCAACACACCGGAAGTCCTTCGCCTGCGCACGAACATCTTTCCAGGAGAGACTGCCTTTGTTTACGTCAGGAAAACATAAAATAGACATGATGACATGAAATGCCATCATTTCATCATGTCTCAGCGAATGAGAAAACATGCTCATTTTCTCTCTGTGTTAGCCAAGGGCAATCCAAAGCAACAGAGGGGGATCATCGAGGGAGCCAGTAACGATTTAATCCATTGTCTCTGTGAATGTTGTCTGAACATTCTTCGGGGAAGTGTTCCACTGTCATCTGCTCAAAAGAAGAAATTGAGCAAATACAAACATCATCTTCGCACACTGTCAATAAAAAGGTTTCAACATCAAAGAAGAAGAAGATACTTGTGCAAAAGGGTGGATTTCTCTCGGCCGTCCTAGGGCCTGTGCTGTCTGTGTTGGGAAGTCTCCTCTTTAAGCGAATTGTCACTATGCCCATGGAACATGCCAAGAAGATGGCACTTGTGCCACAGGAATTACTAGATACCATACAACTACAGCAGAATCAAACAACAAACCCTGTGACGAAGATGCTGTCCTCTCTGGATAGGGAGATGCAACAAATCTTGGAAAGAACAGACATCACCGATGATGAAAAGGCAAAACTGTACCAACAGACTCTTCAGCAGTACAGGGCTTACATTGATAAAAGGAAGGAACCTGTTCAAATCAGCATCCTCCCCTCTGAAACTTCAACGGGTACCACTACCGCTGTGTCTTCTTCAGGGTCTCTATTAGCTAAGGGCACGGAAGAGGAGGGCATAGACAAGCCAAAGCCCTTGGGTAGTGTGGAGCAGGATGTGATGGAAAGTGTGCCAAAATCCCTCCGACGAAAAGACACTTGCTCCTTCAGAAAGTGAAACAGCATGACTCCGTGGATTGGAATGAGAAAGGGGAATTAACGTACGACGGCAACCCCTTACCTGGAACTCATATGGTAGACCTCATCAACGACACCTTACGTCGGAGGAAAACCTTCACTCCTAGAGGGTGGCAACAATTTGCCCGAGTGCTGTCTGACATGAATGTACCACAAGATCTGATTGGTAACAAGGAAAGATGGAACTGGATTCAGTCTCAGCGAAAATCAAAAGGATTGTTTCAGCCAAGAGGTGATGATGATGAAGAAGGTGATCATGGAGTATTTGCTGGACAATCATCCGCCAAAAGAAAAAGATAAGGAGGGAGATACGTCCTGTCATTTCAACTGCTGCAAGACCGCAACATCGACCATCCATGACAGGGAATTGGCTCAACTTTTAAAACATCACTCAACAATTTGATGATACTCATTCCAAAGGAGACCTCTGTCATGGAGTGTTGTCCACCTTCTCTATCCCTTGGCGATGTCCTCAAACGGGTGAGGTGCCTCTGTGCTTGCTGCTCTGGATCCATCGTCATCAAACATGAAACCTGTGACCAAATTGACGGACTTGGATCAGCACCTCAGCCAGGTGTATTACGATCCAAGTCATTCCGCAAGTTTTGGAGGAATCGATGCTGTTTACCGTGCTGCAAAAGAGGAGGGAATAAAGACCACCCGTCAGAAAGTGAGAGAATGGATGCAACATCAGGACACTTACACATTACACAAACCAGTGAGGTGGAAGTTTCCAAGGGCTAGAGTAATTGTCGGTGGAATGGATCAACAGTGGCAAGCTGATCTTGCAGATGTCAGTTCACTAGCAAAATACAATTCAGGGTTCCGATACATCCTCACCTGCATTGACATTTTATCCAAGTATGCCTGGGCCATTCCCTTGAAAGACAAACGAGGGGCCACTTTGGTGGCAGCGTTTGAACAGATTTTGAAGACTGGACGAAAACCAGAAAAACTACAAACGGATCAAGGCAAAGAATTCGTGAACCACCTATTTCAGAAATTTCTGAAGAGTGAAGACATTCAATTTTTCACCACCGGAAATGAAACCAAAGCTTCTGTGGTTGAGCGTTTCAATCGTACGCTGAAAACTAAAATGTGGAAGTACTTTACCAGAAACAACACCCTAAGCTACCTATCGGTGCTTCCTCAGCTAATGCAATCTTACAACAACACTTGGCATCGCAGCATCAAGAGAAAACCAGCGTCTGTCAACAAGACCAATGAAAAAGAGGTGTGGGATACTCTGTACAGTGACTATGAACAGAAGACGGTGAAATTCAAATTCAGTGTGGGAGAACAAGTGAGAATCAGCAAAACTAAACGTATGTTCAAGAAAGGTTATCTGCCAAATTGGACAGAAGAAATCTTCACTGTGTCGAAAAGGATCTCAAGTCGACCACCCCTTTACAAGCTGAAAGATTTTGATGAGGAGGAATTAGAAGGTACTTTCTATGAACAAGAACTACAAAAAGTCGTCAAGAAAGAGGACGACGTCTTCAGAGTGAAAAAATACAAAAAACAAGAACGAGAAAGGGCAAGAATGACTATCTAGTCAAGTGGTGTGGTTGGCCAATCCAAATTCAATAGTTGGGTCAGGGATCTGGCAAAACTATAAGAGGGATGACTCTGTTCGGAGAGTCACAGTCTGACTCTCCACTTTCATCATGGCTGAACATCCGTTTTTCATGACACTACCGAGCAATGCATCCATGGATGTTTTCCCAGACAATGCAGTGACAGGCTACACTGTGAAATTACCCAAACACATTTCTCTGCGGGGCAACTGGGAAGTGGCCTTGATGGACATACACTACCCTTTCTCTTGGTACAATGTGGTCGAGGGCAGAAACGTGCTGGCGTACGAAATTCAAGACCATAGAAAAACACTTGTCAAAATACCTGCAGGTTACTACGATGATTTTGGAAATATACTGACCACTCTGAGAGAGCAAGGTTTACCGGACAACATCCAGTTGACTTTCGACCCAGTATCAAGAAAAGTAACCGCTGATGTGAGTGAGGGTACCAGCCTCTACTTTCTACCAGGTCTGGCTGAAATCATGGGATTTTATCCCAATATCATCCTGAGGCAGAAGAACGATGCACCTTTCATGTTCAGTGTTCGAAACCTCTCTTCTCTGTATGTGTATTGCGACCTAGTGGACGACCAGTTGGTGGGAGATACCTTTGCACCCCTGTTGAGAATAGAAAATGTGGAAGGGATCCATGGACAGATGATCAACCGCACCTTCCACACGCCATACTTTCTTCCCCTGAGAAACCGCGAATTTGATACGGTAGAAGTCTACATAAGAGACGACATGGGTCAGAAAGTGCCATTTCAAGGTGGGAAAGTGATCGTGACACTAGCCTTCAGAAAACGACGCCCTACACTACTGTAGCCTGAACCATGCCGTATCGACGGAAAATCTATGAAAGCAACCCGGCCACATACAAGAAGTTTTATTTGGATCAGGTGGGAAATGGAGCATCGTTCCAGGGGGCAGCCGTGCAGAGAGGATATGGCTTGGGCGGTATTTTGGGAGGCCTCTTCCGTGCAGCCACACCACTGCTCAAACAAGGTGCCAAAGTCCTAGGGAGACAGATGCTGAAAACGGGACTCAACATTGCAGGGGATGCACTCAGTGGACGTAACATCAAGCACTCGGCAAAACGACGGTTGGTAGAAGCCGGGAAACAGTTGATGGCAAGCAGGGGTTCCAGATACTCAGTTCCCCAGGCGGCGGTAGTATAAAACGTAAAACTCCGAAACGAAGAGTCATTTCCTCCAAAGCCAAGCGAAAGAGAAGATCTCCTGACATTTTTGACTAACATGGCATTTCTTCACGAACACTCCTGCGAGTGTACCAAGAGTGAACTTGACTTGTTCACAGTTCCTCCAACGCAGACCAGTGTGGAAGAGGGACAATGGGAAGAAGTGCATCCCCTGACCCACATTGTGGAATCGGGACCCATCGAATTTGTGATTTTGGGTTCAGGGGAAGACTACATCGATCTGTCCTCGACACTCCTTCTGATCAAGGCCAAGATTACAAAAGTTGATGGTACTAACCTCGGTGCAGATGCAGCAGTGGGTCCCGTCAACTTGTGGCTCCATTCACTCTTCAGCCAGGTGGATGTACACCTCAATGGCAAAATGATATCCAACCCTTCCCCTACTTACCCCTACCGAGCCTTGTTGGAGACCTTGTTGAATTATGGTGAGGAGGCCAAAGAAACCCATATCGGTTCAGCCCTCTTCTTCAAGGACTATCACTTGAAAATGGATGAAGTGGACCCCACTAAAGAAGGTGGAGAAGTGAACAAGGGACTGAAAAACCGATATGCCTTCACGTCTGGCAGTCAAGTTGTCGATATGGTAGGACCCATCCATTCGGATCTCTTCTTTCAGCCCAAGTACCTAATGAATGGTGTCGAATTACGTCTCAAACTCAATAGAAGCAAGAATGCCTTCTCCCTTGTGAGCTCTGCAGAAAATCCAGGCTTCAAAGCTGTAGTCACCGAAGCCACACTACTGGTCAGGAAAATAAAACTCAGTCCATCGGTACAGCTGGGCCATGCAGAAGCTTTAAAGCAGGGACCGTCCAAGTATCCCATACATCGTTGTGTGATGAAGGTTCTGTCTATTCCTGGAGGCACCATGTCCTTCAACAAAGACCACATCTTTTTGGGACAGCTACCTAAACGCGTGGTCTTGGGTCTGGTGGACAACGATGCCTTCAACGGTTCATACAAGAAGAATCCTTTCAACTTCAAACATTACGACATGACGTCGCTGGTCCTTAATGTCAGTGGAAAGCAAGTTCCGAGCAAACCCCTGAAACTGGACTTCACCCAAGCAGGTGGTCAATCATTCATCATGGCCTACTATTCCCTGTTTACTGGGACTAATAAAATAGGCAGGGATGAAGGAATCAACATCAATCGCTATGAATACGACAATGGATACACACTGTTTGCATTTGATCTCACACCGGACTTGTCATTTGAACCTGGTCAAAGAAGGCAACCTGGGCATCGAACTGCAGTTCAGACAAGCCCTGCCAAATACTGTGAATTTACTCGTGTATGGCGAACTGGATAACATCATTGAAATCGACAGAGACCGCAATGTCCTCTTTGATTACTGAAGTTGATTCCTTGACTCCAGTGAACGATGGACACGTTAAAGTTGAAAGAGATCTTGAGTACAGATCGACACACTGCATCATCTTTTGCCGGGGTGAAACCATCAGACCGACTGCCTAAGACCAGACTAAAGTCCTATCCTGCTGCCTTTGTGGCCAATGTGGACCCAAGTACCCAACCAGGGAAACACTGGGTGGCTTTCTACTTTGCCGATAGCAACCGTGGTGAATATTTCGATTCGTACGGACGTCCACCCAACAAGACACCTTTCAAGGCATTCCTCAACAGGAACTCCCTCGACTGGAT